>NW_024424452.1:97429227-97602199 GCF_017311325.1 Ursus maritimus
TATCTATCTATCTATCTATCTATCTATCTATCTATCAATCTATCTATCAATCATCTATTTCTATATTAAAATGCATGGTCAATGAGGGTAAGGACTATGTCTGCCTCATATATTACTGTATACTTGATGCCTAATGCAGGACTTTGCACAGAGAAACTATTTCTTGAGAGAGCAAATCAATGTTGTTCCATCTGTCATTGAAGTAATTTCAACTTTGATTGTACTTATAGTTTTATGGAGAAGATTGATATTAATAAAACAATAATACAAACAAATGTAAAAGTACAACTCTCATTCATGGTACAAAGGGAAAGAATATTTTTCCTGGTGTTTAAAGAATGAATATAAAAAGGGGGCTTTGGTTTATGTCAGTGTTATGGGTTGAATTGTGTTTCCTCAAATTCATATGTTGAAGTCCTAACCTCCAATACCTCAGAACTTGACCTTATTTGGAAATAGGATCATTGCAGATGTAATTAGTTAAGATGAGGACATACTGGAGTAAGATAGGCACCTAATTCAATATGACTGGTATGGTTACAAAAAGGGAAAATTTGGAAAGAGACAGGCACACAGGGAGAAAGGGATTAAAGATGAAGGTAGAGAATGGGGTGGTGTGGCAGAAGCCAAGGGACATCAAAAATTGCCAGCAAGCCACTAGAAGTTAGGAGAGAGGTATGGAATAGATTCATCCCTCATGGCCCTCAGAGGGAACCAACACTGCCAACACAGTGTAGTCTCCAGAACAGTGAGACAATATGTTACTGTTGACTCAGTTGTGGTACTTTGTTGTGGCAGGGCCCACGAAACAAATATAGTAGGCCACAAAAGCCTTCCTGAGGAAATAACACTTGGCAATAACACTGAGCACTGAAGGATGATATACCAGAGCATTTACAGGCAGAGAAAACAGCATGTGCAAAGGTCCTGTAATAGGAGGAAGCCTATGTGACTTATCCTTTGCCATATAGATTACCACTATTTTTCTCACTTTTTCATTTGTTTTTCAATCGGTTCAAACATAAAATGTTTCTTTATAGTGTTTGTTTTGGTATTAGTCGTAGAAAGTTTTCCCCATTTCAAAATGATGTCATTGCATCTATATTCTTTTGTTTTACCTTGATTTATTCTTCCATTAGAAATTTATCTTGCTGCATAGTGTTAAGCAGGGAAAATTTTTTTGAAAAACTATTTTCAATTCTCCTGTGGCATTTTCTCATGCTGTCCCCGACCTTTATTCAGTCAATTTCTCTCATCGCTTAGTTCTTGTTTAATAAAGTAAATGTTTTCTTTAATTTCAAAGATAGTACAAAGCTCCTTTTCTCCTCTTTATTCATTTTTTAATATGGAGACTAGTATTTTCCAAAAAACTCCACGGTTAGATTCTTTTCAGACTCCCTTACTGTCCACCTACATTCCGTTAACGTCCCCTTTCAGATTTCACTTTGAGGGGTCACTTGATATAAATTATCCCAGTTAAGCAATGTAATATATATTATCATATGTAATATATATAATAATGTAATATATATCATATTTTAATATATATAACCTCAACATTAAAATGATTTCCACAAATATAGTTATAGCCGCCATTTATTGAACAACAAAACATGGACATCACGCTGCTTTGCATATTTTAATTTATCTGGAGCAACAGTAGAGTGCAGTAGTTAAGAGCAAGACGACAGACAGACTGTTTTCCAGTCTTGACTCTGCAGTCACAAGCTGGGGACACTTGTACAATTTACCCACTTCTCTGAACTTTGATTTCTTCATCTATAAAATGGTGTCATGAGGATGAAAAGGAATACTTACAGTAGTCTTCCCTTAATCCCTGGTTTTGCTTTCCATGGTTTCGCTTTCCCTGGGGTCAGCCACAGCCTGGAAGAAATTCTCCTCTTTCTAATAAACCATCAGAAGGTCAATAGTAGCCCAACAGAACGGCACAGTGCTTACGTCATTGTCCTCACTTCATCTCATCATGAAGGCATTTTATCATCTCACATCATCACATCACTGACTACAGGACAATAAGATATTTTAAGAGAGAGAGAGAGAAACCACATTTGGATAACTTATGATAGCATATTGTTATAATAATTCTACTTATTATCATTGCTGTTAATATTTTACTGCGCCTCATTTATAAATTAATCTGTAGTGTAGGTATGCACGTATAGGAAAGAACATGGTATACATAGAGTTAGGTACTCTCTGTGGTTTCAGGCATCCACTAGGGGTCTTGGAATGCATCCCTTGCAGATAAGGGGGACCACTGTATACAAGGTGCTTAGAAAAATGCTAAGCACACAGCAAGCACTGTGTGACAGTGACCTGTCTGTTGTTTTTTACTGAGTGGTGGTGATTTGATTCTTACGGTATAAGGTACTGATTTAAATAGGTTCGGAGATGTTAAGCTTGTAGAGTATCATGTCATTGCCTAGCATACAGTTGTTACTCATTAAATACAGATTTAATGAGTGAAGTTACAGGGATAGAGTTAGATTGTGAAGACAGAGCTGACATCAAAGCTTGTGCTTTTAATCATTATTCCTCAAAACTCTCTTCTACTTACTTCCCACCAATTAATATTATTTTCTCCCAAAGCAGTTGCATGGTGACTCTCTCTAGCTTCTTTTAATATCATTTTCAAAACATTCTGTCAAAAATGCCTCGAAATTTGTCCCATAGAGATAGCTTCCTCCCCAGGTTTTCAGTGCAATATGGGATTTTCCAATATTTTAATGTTGTTTTCCAAAAAATCATTCCAGTTGGTGTCGTGGTGTTAGAAAGAAAAAGGAAAGTTAGATTATCTGCTTATTACCAGTTTACTCAATATTCTACTATAATATTATTTTTTTTCTATATAGGATTTTTATCAGTTACCAGAACTTGAACTGGGTTAATATTTAGAGCAATTAACATTTTTAGGTGATGCTGATACTTAACTAATGATGGTAGAATCTTTCTGAATGTAACTCTTATTGGACCCAGCCATACAGCTTGTTTACATCCTAGATTAGCAGTCAGCAAACTTTCCTGGTAAAGGGCTACGGGAGTAAATATTTTAAACTCTGTGAACTACATGATCTCAGTCACAGATATTCAACTCTGTCATTGTAGTGTGAATACAGACCTAGACTGTATGAATGCAAATGAACATGGCTGGGCTCTAATAAAATTTTATTTATGGACACAGATATTTGAATTTCATATAACTTTTGCATTTTACACATCATGAAACACTATTCAAATTTTTTCAACTACTTAAAAAGGTAGAAACCCCTTCTTAGCTTGCAGGTTACATAAAAATAGGGGGCTGTTTGGAGTTGGTCTGCAGACCATAGTTTGTATTCACCTTCCTCCTGCCCTAGCTGACCACAACCCACCTCATCCAGAGGTTCCCATTTTATCCCTCAGACCAGCTAGATTCACCATTCTTTTTTTTTTTTTTTAAAGATTTTATTTATTTATTTGACAGAGAGAAAGACAGCCAGCGAGAGAGGGAACAGAAGCAGGGGGAGAGTGAGAGGAAGAAGCAGGCTCCCAGCGGAGCAGGGAGCCTGATGCGGGGCTTGATCCCAGGACTCCGGGATCACGTCCTGAGCCAAAAGCAGATGCTTAATGACTGAGCCACCCAGGTGCCCCTAGATTTACCATTCTTAAGTTTAAACTACTAATCTGATTTTATCATTTCCTTATGATACTTCATTGATTCTCCAAACTCCTTGGCATGACATTCCAGGTCACGAAATCTGCTGTCTTTCAGACTATCTTTCAATGTTTTCTCTTAGCATACCTTGGTCAAGTCAGTCCCAGTTATTTGCCAATTCCACAAATATGTTAATATAGTCTACTCTCTCCTGGACCTTGAATACCTTTATATTTTGATACTTGGCATATTTTTACTTATTCTTTAAAAGTCTATTTTAAATGGCATCTCAAAAATAAAAAATAAAAAATGAAAATAAAAAAATAAATTGACATCTCTTCCATGAAGTTGTTTCTAAATATTCAGGCAGAATTAATTACTTTTGCATTCATGCTTTCATAGCACTTTGAACATGTTTTAAAACATTTATCTCATGATGTTATAATGCATTGTATTCATGATTTTCTACAACAATTTTAGTATGAACTCTTAATGTAAGAGACTTTATTTTTATTTTCTCAAAACCTGGTATATATTTGCAACTTGATGAATGACTTTGAATGCTCCCACAAAAGAATTAGATTTGAATGTCCACGTCTGCCACACTTCACACAAAATGTGTTTTACAAGTAACAAAAAGATACACAGGACATCTTAGAAGGAAAGTAGTGCAAAGCAAAGGATCACTTGGCAAATTAAAATTCACTCTAAAATTTGTTTTGAATTTTTTTCTTAGTGGGTTTGAATTTTTAAGGTTTACCTGCAGTTGCTCAAACGATCAAGGTTTTAAAGAAATAACAGCTCTTTGTGCTCATAGCTTCTACTACCACTTATAGGAAGGCCCGGTGAGATCAAAATTCTAAATCTGAGGTTTGGGGAGGTTTTTTTCAGTAATAAGTACTTGGGCACAGAACTATTCTCAGAGCTCATCCCAAATGTCCTAGGGCTGCTAATGATGAAAAAGCTTCAGGCGTCTATTGATCCAAACTCTGAGCCTCCTTTCTACTCTCGTCAGCTTCCAATTCATACCTCCCCTCTTCTGCTCCACAGACAGCCTAGATAAATTTATTTAGAGATGTAAGCATCATCCCAGGGAAGAAAGCCACAACACATGCATTTGATAAAAAGCTTCCTGGAGATTCTACAGGCTCGAGCACCTTGTGATTATTCACTTTGGATCGCAGCTCAGGCTCCTCAAAGACCAGGGTCAGTGCATGGATCCCTCTGTATTCCTTTGCCCTCCTTTGTCATGAGCAATGCACACAAAACTCTATGTAAGCATTATTCATGTCAAGATATAAGAAAAAAATTACTATAGGGTGCTAAAGTTTTCAGTCCATTAAGGATTTTAGAAATTAATATTTATACCATTAATGACAACCACTCAGAATTGTTTATGTTCTTTTCTTAATAATGTCACAATGATTTATGATGTGAACAGAATATTTTTTTTCATATTGTCTCTCCTACCTGAATCCCAGGCTCTGTTGCTATTTCTACTTCTCTGTAGTGGTGATAACTGAATGAAGGGAGAGAGCAAAAAAGGCTTCAGGTGTTTGAATTTCTCAGTAGATATCTGACATAGATTAACTAGAACCAGGACTGCCATCCGAAATCAGTAAATCAGTTTTTAAAAAGATGTCTTTATATATCTTTAAATGAAATACAATAATTTCTAAAGGTAATTACAGGGTTTGAAAAAAGTGAGTTCATTTATGCCAATAAATTAATCAAATAATTGCTTTATCTTATTATCTGACTTTTTAAATTTATAATATCTGTGCTCTCTCTATAATTCAAACAAATATCTCAACTAAACTTTTGCAGAACTCAGTAACACAAATGAGGACATTTAAAAAATGTCCATTACATTTGCAGTGAGACTTTTCTTCAATGGGGACTAATTTTTTTTACGTGTCATAATGTACAATGATTTATTCATTGGATTTTGTTGTTTAAATTTAAAAGCCTCTTAAGGATACTCAGGCTTGTCACAGATTCTTAATTTTTTTCCCCTTCAGGCTCATTATGGGCATTTGCTCCTTTTGGCTGCCTGCATCCACTCCCTCTTCCTTTGATAGCAACATTCTCAATTTCTTTGGAGGACTTACCACTTTGCCATTTGCTGTAGCTTGGCAGTACTACGTGCAAATCAACGTGCATCGTCCTACCTAAGCTGTGCTACTCCGATTCTCTCTCTCTGGACTTGACAGATGGGAAAATTATATTCATTCAGTGATATTAACCCTGATAAAATTATGTGATTTTTATTGTCTTGACTGTGTGCTACCATGGTTCCATTCTATTCAAACCTCTTCTCCTGAGTTCATACCTGTTCTATGAGGCATTAAGTACTCTGCCATTCAGTTCTTTGTTTCGTAAGGTAATCTTTTACTTATAACCTAAGAACTCTTTCTTAGATTTGAATGTAGCCATGGAAAATATTTATTGAGTCAATACCTTTCTTTTTTTTTTTTTTTAAAGATTTTATTTATTTATTCAACAGAGATAGAGACAGCCAGTGAGAGAGGGAACACAAGCAGGGGGAGTGGGAGAGGAAGACGCAGGCTCACAGCGGAGGAGCCTGATGTGGGGCTCGATCCCATAACGCCGGGATCACACCCTGAGCCGAAGGCAGACGCTTAACCGCTGTGCTACCCAGGCGCTCCGAGTCAATACCTTTCAATGGTTCACATCCTGGCTAAAAACGAGCATTAATAACTGTAAGAAGGAGCCCACAGTTGAATGTATCTCGATTATTGTCACATATGCCTGTTCTGGTGAAGCAGATTCTCTTACCTGTCCATCAATTGCTTTATTCCAGCTTGCTCAGCTATAGTCACAAGAGAACTTCAAACTCTAGACTAAGCCTTATAGGGCTGCTGACATTTTTGTTAAAGCAGTAGACACTGGGAACTGGAATTAGTCTGGTTGCCCTTAGAATATTCTCTCACATGATTATGAAGCTTGTTCTTTCATTTAAACTCCTATTATACTTTTTCCAGCACATTTGAATTTCTGCCTGAGCTTGC
The DNA here is from genome assembly GCF_017311325.1 of Ursus maritimus. Classification (NCBI taxonomy): domain Eukaryota; kingdom Metazoa; phylum Chordata; class Mammalia; order Carnivora; family Ursidae; genus Ursus; species Ursus maritimus. The sequence goes on from NW_024424452.1 coordinate 97,435,915, forward strand.
TGATTTGTTTATTTTTCCCCCTCTGGGCCTGAGTCCTTGTTTTGAACACAACCCATGAGCCTAGAGTTCTGAATACCCTAACTATATCATGTCAATTTCTCTCCACTGTGATCTAGCCCAGTGCCTTAGAGCATGACCACTGGCTGAACTTCTGTTCTAAATAGACCAGCTTGAAACCTCCTGACTCTGGGTATGATTTTTTATTTCATGCTACTGCTGTACCATGCACTCTACCACATAAGCTTGTGGAAACGTATGCTCTATGTATTTATTTGCATCCAACCCATTCCCTATACCTGTGCATGTGTGTATGCTTTCTGTAGCAAAATATTTTTTATATATGACAATAAATTTTGTATTTTTGTATTCTTTCAAATTTTCACATTGCCTAGCATTGAGACTCAAAGTAATTCGATATTTCTTTGGCTTTACTGTCTTCATTAAATATCCCAGTTTGCAAGGCCAGAAGGCTGGGGATCATCCTTTATGCCTCCTTCTCCCACACTCTTACTCTCTATCAATAGCTAAGTCCTGCCAGTATTTCCTGAATTGGCCCCTCCTCTATGAGAGTGTCCAGCAGTCCAGTTCAGATCCTTGTATGTCAGACAGGAAAAATGTGCTGACCTCATACTTTGACACTGTGCCTTCAATTATTCCCTTTCAAAGCTATCCTCCTCCAATTTGTATACCATATTACCCCCCTTAAAAAACTCTTAGATCTTGGGACCCACTGAAGTAGATTAGTTGTATCAGAATCACCTAGGAAGCATTTAAAATGCAGATTCCTGGCCCTACCGCAGAGAACCTAATAGAGAATAGTCAGCTGGAGACAGCTGCTCCACTTGATGGTGTCCAACCTGCTTACCTTTGCTTTTCAAGACTTGACTACTGTATTTCTAGCTTAGCTTCATTCCCTCTCATTCTCCCACATTCATTCTACACTCAAGTGAACCATACATCTATCTCCACACTCGTTATAATGCTTCATGACTCTATGTCTTGCTTTATATTTTTTTTGGTCTAGGACACGCCCACCTCTCTTCCACTTCCTTATTCAGGTCATTAATTCTGATTCGTAGTTTAAGCTTTATCTTAGAGGCCACTTTCCCAAGGAAAGTTAGGGGCGTTTTCTCTACACCTACTGCTTTCTTGCATAACTCTTTTATTTGGTGTGTGACACTATACTCGAGGCAGATTTCTAATGGCTTAAAGGGCCCACCAAGAATCAGTCTTTCTTGCCTTTCTGACATCTTCAACCAGTCTTCTCCTTGCTCAGTCTGCAAGCGAGTGGCCTCCTTGCTGTTCCTCAAACCCATCAAGCATGCTCCCACCTCAAATGCCTTGATGATATCCTTACCTGGAAGTCTCCTCCTAAAGGGTTAGGGTTAGGGATAGGGTTGCCACATGCATGGCTTATTTCTCTACTTCCTTCAGGTTTCTGCTCATATCTCAACTATTGGCAGGTCTTCCTTGACCCGTCTATATAAAATAGTAATCCTCCACCTGCATAGCACATGCTGTCCCTCATATCCCAGTTAATTTCTTTCTATAGGGTTAACCACCTGAAATATGTTACATATTTATTTTTATCATCTTTTTTCTACTCCTATGAGAGCAGTAATTTTGTCTGTTTCATTTGCTGCTGTATTGCCAGCACCTATGACCATGTGAGCCAGGTAGTCAATGTTCTTTTTTTTTTCCTAAGTAAATCTGTTGGATTAATGAAAAGGATCAGGCTAGTAACAAGGAGACTCTTCTGTATAAATCAAGTCTAGATCTAGTCAACTAAAACAATGACTTCATTATGAACTAAAAAGGAGATAGAATGAATGAAAGGCATTTACTTTTCTAAACTTTTGCATGAACAATTTGTCTTCCATATTTAATGTGTGGTGATAACTAAGGTATTGATGCAGTGCATTCTTGAAGTTGATATTGATCTTTTTAAAGCAAAGAAGTTGAATTATTATCTACTCTCTGTTTATCTATCTAATCTATCACCCATCTACCATATATCTATCATCTATCAACTGTAACTATTATTTAACTAGTTATATATTCTACAGAAAATAGCTTTTTTACAAACATTTACACAAAATTTTGAAATTTCAACTTTATCCACTATTTTGGATGTTACCGAGTGCCTGAATTAATCACACTTTTTTATTTTCTGTATTTCCAATGCTTTGACATCTAGGATCTTTTCTGACCTTGCAAAGACTGAGGGACTGTCCTGCCCAGGAATAACCAATTCCTAGAGACATAGGACTCCCCTGCAAACAAGTCTTTTATATGTAAACTAATTAATTCAGACCACACCCCCCCCACCACTTGCTTTATCGGACTCTTATACTACCATTCTTTTGCCCAAATCACCCGTGGGTCAGGTATCAGACAACTAGAGACAGCCTCTACACCCCAGAGCCTGCTAAAATTATTCAAATGAAACCTGCTTATAATGTCTCACCTGTTCCTTCCTGGAGAAATCACAATAAAGGCTTTTGCCCACATTTTCCTCCCCCCTCCCTCTGTTTCTTGACTGACCATGGTGCTTCCCTATCCGTCCCTGCATAGCTTGGTGTTTCCCCTGCTCTTGGGCATTGTGAATAACAAACTATCTTTTCACTGGCAATCAGCTACTAATCTATTGGCCTCACCATACATGAATAATCTTTTTAACATGCTACATGTTTATGTGTCTTTGCTTGGATTTCCTACAATGATGCAAGGCTTAAGTGCTAATGTTTTATTGTAGGTTTAATCCCAGAGCAGAAGGAGTGAGGAAAGAGGTAAATGAGAGAGAGAAGAGGATGGGAGAAAATATAAAGTGGTACTTTCCTTAATTGTCCCTTGCTTCATCAGTCACACACAAAAAAGCATTATTTTATTCTGTCTCTACTGGCGTCAGACTTGGTTACTAGTACTCTCCTACAAAATTATGCATTGAATCTAGATTTCCATATTTATTCACATAGAATTATAAAAAGTAACCTCTTAAAATTTAACATCATCCTCTTTTTAATCATTATATCTCTTATCACTTATAATTTTGTTGTTATTTGTGCTTTTTGACACCTGAGACAAATTACTGAATGTTTGTGTTTTTATCATCTTAATGGAAAAAATTAGAACCTACCTCATAGTGTTATGGTGGAGACTAAATGACAGAACGCATACAAAGCCTTAGAAAGTGTCTGATATATAAATGACTCAATATGTATTACATATTGTACTACAATGTATGTATTACATACATAGTGTATGGCTATTCAGATATGGGAAGATTCAACATTGAAAATACATGAAATTATCCCCAAATTAAGTTATATAATGACTATTCTATAATCTTTCTTTAATAAGACGAAAAGCAAAGGTCATAAAATAAGTAAATGTGTGTAAGACAGTAAATTTTTAAACAAAAACTTAAAACTATAAAGAAAAACTACAGGAAATTTAAAGGACAATGAATCTATTGGGAGCAAATGTTTCCCATACTTAAAACATCTGACTAAGAATCAAGATCCAATATTTATAAAGAAATGCTACAACCATATAAATAAAATGAGAAAAAGAGCTAATAGAAAAGTAAACAAGATATGAGTTGCAAATCACTGAAGAGAAAATACAAATGTCAAAAAGTTGCTCAGTCTTTAAATATGAAAAATATGCAAATTAAAAATCTCAAGTTTTATTATTAATTTAAAAAATCTATACAAAAGCAGAATAAATAGTATGATGAACCTCTGTATGCCCAATAGCCAGCTTCAAAAATTATCAACAAATGGCCATTCTTGTTTCATATATTCACTCCCCTCTCCACTGAAATTTAGATGTAACTTTTACCCTTTGATATTACTGAAGGTTGAGGAAAGTATAGAGAAATAGTTTCCTTCACACACAGATGAGAAGAGTTGAAATTCTGTGAAGTATCTATTAAATTAAAAAATGAACACAATGTAAAACCCCAAATTTCTGCCCTTTTGGCATTTGCCCTAGAGAAACTTTTTTTTTAAAGATTTTATTTATTTATTAGAGAGCGACTGCATGCGAGAGAGTGGGAGAGAGAGAGCGAGCTGAAGAGGGGAGGGGCAGAGGAAGAAAGCAGACGCCCTGCTGAGCAGGGAGCCAGATGCTGGGGCTCAATCCCAGGACCCCAGGATCATGACCTGAGCGGAAGGCAGCCGCTTAACCAACTGAGCCACCCAGGCACCCCTAGAGAAACTCTTTTAAAAAACTCTTCTGCATTTGTACAAACAAGTGTGTAAAAATAATTCTTATTGAATTAGTATTTGCATAAAGAAAGCTGGAAACAACACTGATGCCCAGAAAAGGATAAATAAGCTATGGTACAACATATGTTAAAACAACTAAGCTATGGTATGGTACATCCGTACTGTGGGATGCCATGCAGCATTAAAAAGCATGAGCTAGATAGATTTTATAATGTGTCAAAATATCTGAGACATATTGCTGAGTGAGAAAAGCAAGCTGCATGATAACACACATAGTATGATATCATTATTTAAAAAATGAGAAGAAAAATGATTTTTACATCTATCAACTATCATCTGTATGTCTATCAAACTATGTTCTAGAATGGTATAAAGCAATCATCACAAACAATGACAATGGTAGACAACTATTAGACATGACCCAAGAGGGGGATGAATCCAGTCCAGCCTGAAAAAAATCTGCACCAGGTTTGAAAAGTCACCCCATCCTCCCGTGTAAGATGCTTAGAAGCATAACTGCTTTTTGAATCTAAGTCCCTGTGTTTTCCAGTGAAGGAGCTGTAAGAGGGGCAGAGGCAGGGATGGCATCAGGAGACTCTGGGGCACCTGCTGTTTTCTGACTCACACAGGGAGTCACAAGCGGACTTGGACCAGAACCACCAGCAACACATCAGAGCATGTTCTCCTACTAAGACCATGGCGCTTATGAAAATTAACTACTTTCTCATCTTCTACCTCAGTTTCTCACTGCTCACCTACATAAAAAGTAAGCTTTTTCCATTTATTGAACTTTTGGCACCTTTCCTGACTTAAATATTTCTAGCAAATAGTTGATAATGTTGCCTGTTCTACAGAATACAACTCTTAAAAAAGAAGTACAGAGAATTTGATACAAGCAAGTGTCCTGTGTTAAACAAGTCAGTGGTACCGGTCAGTGTGAATAAAATTGTGATTCTATGATTTCCAATAATTAGACATAGAAAATATTCTTTTTTAACCCTTTCAGTGGTGGTGAGCAGGAGGTTGAAACGGCCACATAGAAAAGAAGGTATTTTATTTTGTTTACACTTTTACAAGAAATAGATTTGGCACTTGATAATTGATATCCTTTAAAAGGAAGTTCATCAAAAGCTATCTTGTATTTTATTCCCAATACTATGTATTTATCTTCACTTTTAAAGAACTTTGTGTTGCCACCTTTGCTCTCATAATCAAGGAGATAGTCTCAATTTTTCCCAAAGGATAATGGTTCAAAGCACCAAAGAGAAATGGGCTTCTTTTCTATTGTGTTTGTTTCTGTTTTATAAATGAAGATATTATATTCCACAAACTTCCCCAAATAAAAACAGAAGTAATGTTTCTAGGTATCTTGTCAGATGTATCCCGGTGTGGAATATCAAAGGAGCCTGAATGGCCTCAGCGGTGCATGTATGAAGGACAGTAGCCATTGAATACATTGAAAATAAAGACAGGCAGAGTGTGTGCTTGTCAAAGGGGCTATGTGATTTGTGTCTGTTGAATCTGAATATCAATAAGGCAAAGCATAGAGCAGCTGCCATTGAACAAGACGACTTGGCATTGACGCACAGTGTTGTATAATCTGGGTCACCTTCTGTAGCCAGTGAGATTGTTACTTGTACAGTTTACATCTGAGCGCATATTAGAGGTTGGATAGAGACAGGAGTACATTCTGTACGTAGGTAGCTCAAGGCAGCTACAGAAAATCCAGGTCAAACTTTAAATAAATGAACAGTAAAATTTACCTGATTGCAATACACATGTGCGCGCGCGCACACACACACACACACACACACACACACACACGGGATTTTGTTTTTTTGGTGATGTATTTGTTGAAAAGAGTTGTTATTTAAATCCTTATTCATCCTCCTTGAAACTTCAAGGGGGCCCCATGCAATAGGAAGTGAGGAAGGGAAATGTTATGTTGAGCAGTACAGGTGGGAGAAAAGAGGAAGCAACAGAAATAAGACACATAAAATGCAAGGTGAAGTGAGTTTACAGTACATTTTATAGCAAAGAACTTTGTAATGCCAATGCAATACGTATTAGAATTTCTAGCACTTGCTGCAGTTAGCTTTCAAGGAGATGAATATGTAAACTCTAAAGCATGCATCTCTTTTTTTAAGGGTCTTATAATTATGAACCTATAATTACATACAAAGAACTCTCTCTGAGTGGGCGATTTTATTGCTACACTCTAAGTAATTGTAATTTGATTTATTCTCTAGCGCACTATTTCTATAGTTTAAAAAACAAATTTGAAGCTTCACTTTGTTTACTTTTTGGGCAGGCCAACTTCTTTCTGTGTTAATATATTTGCTGGCAAGACACGATGATATTGCCTGCCATGTGAAAATGCTTCAGACTTTTTTTTTTGTTGTACCTGATTTTAAAACTTTCACAACCTGGCCTTAGCCTTCTTTTCTACCCTTATCTCTTAGCACTCTTGAAAATGTTCCAGTCAAATGAACAAAATAATAGCTAATCGTACAAGTTTTTAATGTGTTAACATTTTATATATGCTATATTCCATTTAATTTTACAACTCTATACATAAATACTGTTATAATCATTGGCATTTTATAGAATGAGACCAAGACTCAGATCACTATATCAGTGTAGCCTTTGGTACATCAGAGAGCTGAAATGTTCACTGGAGATACAGTCTCTCAAGTATAGCCCCAGATATTTAGTATGTCTGTGTAGATCCTAGGAGCCTATAATTGATCAAGCTCTTGATTTCAAATGCAGGTGATCACAAGTTCTGCATGACCCAATAAATCTCTCTTGAGAACTTTATTGAGAACATGATGATGGTAGGAATCATTAAAATAGTAAAATATAAACATATCTCTCTCCTCAAAGGGATTATTTAGGAGAGAAGGTAAGCAATATAAGCCTTGCAAGCGTCATTCCCATTTAATATACTTAACCTACCTATCAAGTAGAATTTGTCATTAATTCGTTTTATAGCTGAAGAACGAGAGGCATGTACAAGTTGATTTACTTGCCCGAGGCCATACTGCTAGTGAATGGTTGAACTGGGACTAGAATCCTGTGGTCAGCTCTGCATTCTGTGCTCTTAGCTTGTATGTAGTGATTCCCTTGAAATGATAAGGTGGAAGAGCCTTAACATGCTGCTCAGAATATAATAAACACACAGAAAGTTTTAGCTATTAGGATAGAATTAGTTGAATGGATCAATGATTCTTCCTCTTGAATTTTGAAATAAAGTCCCTTGAATTTGAGAAAAAAGAGTCACCTTTGGCTACAAACTATAAATTTATTTTACTTATTTTTTAATAAAAGTGGTGCCTTGCTCTCCTACCAGGGGCATGCCAATGTCCTACACTCTTTATTTCCTTCTGGATGAGCACACGGGACATGGAGAATATTAGAGCAAGGTTCAGGAAGCGACGTTCACTTTTGCTTCCTCAGCATGTAGACATTCCCCTTTACACAGAGTTGAAATGAATTTGCTATTACTCTCCCAGTTGTTTTCTTCTATGTTCCACAATTTGCAAAACTGGTTCTCGTGTATGGAGTCAACTGAATTTTAATAATTCAGGAAGATCTATTATTTTTTTTTTGCTTTTGATGTATTAAGAGAGAATTTTATTGGAATAAGACTTTCTTATAGTCCATTACTGGGGGCTGAGAGCACCTTGTAATAACTCTCTATGCAACCTTGACATAGGACTCTGTTGTGAAGGGGTTTAAAGAAACTATCACAATAAAGCAACCATGAATCAGAAAAGTCATTTATGGCTATATTTCACTAGTCTTTTATACATTTGGAGGTAAACTGAACATTTTCTATGTAAATGCCACATTTAGACTAATTTAAAAGTCATTGTTTTAATCCATCTTCAAAGCATGGTCACAGTATGTAAATAAAACGTGGTTTGATGGAATGACTATTAAAGTTATATAAATAACTTCCGTGACTTTGGGGTACTATCCAGTCTTCTTGAAACCCTTCAGCAATTATTAAGTAACCGAATTTGAATAGAGTTATTTTAAAGAATACTTTCTTTTCAATCTGTCTCAGATATAAAGAACAAATAGAATCTATAAAGATATGGTCTGATTTATCCAATCTTAATGTCATCATCAAGAAAGACTTGAATTTGCTCAATGAGTCACAGAAAGCTGATGTTATTCATTAGGCAGTAATTACCCACTCTCCTTTAAAATTCTACATGTGTGGAGACATTTAAAAATTTGGTATTCACTGTGTTAGTTAATATCTTGCAACAGCATGTTGTAAATTGCCTACATAATTATTAGAGAAAAAGATATATTTGCTTCTTCATAAAATAATTATCTCATCAGCTTAAAATAATTTCTACTTCATAAAGGTTACTCACTGTTCCCTAAATAATATAGCAGAATTAATTTTAGCTTCTATTTTTTGATACTTATCTAAGGTGAATCAGATTTTTCTGAAGAATTATATTTTTTCATTTTTTTTAAGAAAGGAGGGGAGGGGCTGAGGGAGAGGGAGACTCTTACACAGGCTCCATGCCCAGGGTGGAGCCCCACACAGGGCTCAATCTCACCACCCTGAGATCAGGGCCTGAGCCGAAATCAAGAGTCAGACGTTTGGCTGACTGAACCACCCAGGTGCTCTGCATTCTTTTCTCATTTTTGGTGATTTTCAAAAATTATCCTTAATTGTATTAAAATATCATATTTTGAAAGTCAAGTGGACAACAAAAATGAGTTTTTAGTTATCTTTTAAATGTTACTGCTCATTTCAAATAAATAAATAAAATATTAAAAAAAAAAAAGGTGGTGCCTGGGTGGCTCAGTCAGTTAAGTGTCTGCCTTTGGCTCAGGTTATGATCCCAGGGTCCTGGGATTGAGTCCTGCATGGGGCTCCCTGCTCCGCAGAGTCTCTTCTCCCTCTACCCCTCTCCCCTGCTCATGTGCATGCACGTACTCTCTCTCTCTCTAATGAATAAAATCTTTAAAATATATATATTTATATATATCTTCTTGGGAGAAACAATTCAGCCTATAATATTTACTGTGAATAAAACTCTGATATTTGATGAAACTGCTTGATCAATACCTCTTTTATTGGGTAAAATTAACTTCATATACAAATTGAATTATAAAAGGATTTTTAAAACGCGGTAAGTGGTCAATACAGTGTGCTCCTATTTTGCTCCTATTTTTCATCTTTCTTTACACTATACCCACCTTTTACACGTTCAACCTTCTGGTTTGAATTGAGCGCTCAGAATTTTCTCCTTCATAGATTTGCCCTATGAAATTAAGTTAGTGTCTGATTAATACTGAGAGTTGGCACTAGAATTGGGGATAAATGTGTTTCCATATTTTCTCAGGACAAATAGCTTAGCTCTTTACCTAAATAAATGTTCATTACTTTAAGCTGTTTTTCTTTCAGAGATTATATTTGTTACTTGGGGCACCAAAAGATTACAGTGCCTTTCATTATCAATTCAAAACACGGATTATAAATTACTGGGCATGCGTTATTTGTTGTGTTTATTAACATGCCATTCTTTATTTTCCTCTTACGTTTTCGCTATAACAGTGAAATCAGAGAAGGAAAGTCACTGAGTCATCTAGCACTAGATCTTATTTGTTGATATTGTTAATACTTCTTAATCAATCTTCTAGAGTTTCTTTCCCAATCTAATAAAAAGCAGTGATTTTTCCAGTTTTACAGCAATATGTTAGGTAGGTTGTCCAATATTCCCTAGCTTTTCCTTTGTTCTCAGCAAAGTTCTATTAAATGGAAAATCCAAGACAATAATAACAGTAAGGGACACAGAATAAGAGAAGACACTGTGGTAAGAATGGGCAGGACTATTTAGAGCGGAATGGTTTTGGCTGCAACCGAAAGTTTCTTGGTTCTAGAGGGAAATCAAGGTAAGATTAGTCATCCCTAGCCTCAAGACAGGATAATGAATAAATGTTAAAAGTTTTTAATTCAATCACTTCATTTATTCCACAAATATCTATGAAGTCCATATGACTGATACTGTTCTAGGCTTTGAGGCTGCAGTAGTCAACAAAGAGACCATAATCCTTGCTATTGTAAATTATTGTGCAAATAAATAAGCACAATATGTAATTGTGAGCTGGTAGTAGTGCTTTGGAGAAAAGCAAAGGATGAAAGAAAGAGAGCAGGTGAGACGTGAGGATATCTGGGTGAATATTTCGGCAAAGAAAATAGCAAGTACAAAGGTCCTGAGGCAGGAATGTGCCTACAGTGTTTGAGATATTGCAAGGTGTTCAACATAGCTGGAGTAGATTAAGCAAAATAGAGCAAAATAGTAGGAGAGGTTTCAGTTATATATGTCTATTCTTACAGTGATCCTACACAGTAGCTATTCTGAAGCCAATTAAGACACCTAAGGCCAAGATAGCTCATGTAAAATATTTAAAACACAGTTACAAGGTGATAAAATTAAGATTTAAACTCAGGTCTGTCAGGTTCTAAGCCTCATACTAGTTCACAAAAGCCAAAAGGTAAACATTCAGGAATTTTGCATGTCTCTTATTAAACCACTCTAATTTGCAATGGTGGAAGTAATTGCATTGGAGAAATTTTGGCAAACACAACAAATCAGGAGGTTTTTTTAAAAATTATTATTCCTAGATAATTATCTATTTCACCTTTAAAACTTTTCCAAATTAAAAGCATTTACAGTTTCAACTGCTATCCCACTCTTGTGACTAATTTCTGCAGAGGCAGGAATTGCTCATCTGTAACCTAGATTACTCTCACTGTCGTCTTTTTGGTTCTTTACATAATTATCCTGATAATTCCTGATGAATAATTCTTTTCTCTAAATTCAAAATTCTTTAACCCTTTAAAATAAGCCTACTGTAGGCAAATTAGTGAGAGCAGGCAGCTAATGAGATTGCGTCTATGGTTCAATCTCAGGACAGTTCCGTCTGCTTCACGCAGAGACCAAGTCTATTCAACAAGTAATGGTCTGGCCAGTCAGTGTCAGATCTGTAGTTCTGAGCACAAGGAGAGGGAGAGAAGGAAAACAACTCTTAGCAAATTGAGTATCACTTTTGGAAAAAAAAAAACCCGTGAGTTAGCAGCAATAAGTAGATGAATTATTGTGATTTCTTATCTTTTATAATTTTAGTTATCTTTCCTTCTAAATGTAGTTGAAGAACAATTATTTATATTTTTAAATACACAGCAGCATCAATTTTTAAATATGTAGAGTTAGGACATTCAGATTCAGGCCCTGGTCCATCATCAGTTAGTTGCCTGTCCGTAAATGCATCATTTAAGCTCATACGCCTCTAATTTTCCTCACTTGTAAAATGAAGGGGTTAGATTATATAATTACCAAGTTTCCTTTGAGATCTACATTTTAGGATTCCATGATTATTTTGAATAATTGAATCAGAGTTTCATAAGCAAAGGGTATTTTTAGTAATCTCACCCTGTATGAACTACCTTTCACTAGGTTATGTTGCAGCAACAAAGTCAGCATTTGAATGGTTTAAAACAACAAAGGTTTATATTGTGTTTCCATAGTACAGTTTGACTACAGCTCTACTTTATATGTCTTTTTCATTTGGGGACACAAGTGGAAGGGACAGTCCCTTTCCAGGAAATGGTGTTTTCTGGCAGAGGGAAAAGAGCAATGGTAGAACCATGTAAAAGGTCTTAAATCTTTACCTCATATGTGACTTACATCACTTTGGCTCACATTTCATTGTCCGAAGCAGGTCATATAGCTAAGCCTGATGTCACCGGACAAAGGATGTATTAAGGCAGAAAATATTTGAAACAAATAATATAGTCTGCTCCATTTTTTCTGTTGTTTCCAACTTGCAGGAAGATATTTTTAAACAAATTTTTTAAGTAACCATGAATATTCAAAATGAATGAATAATAAGATGAATAATAAAAATTTAAATGACATTGACAAACATTTCAACACATATTTATTAAGCAGTTAATATGAGTAATGTGTTGACTATAAAAAAGATGACTATTGTCCGGGCATATCCATACTATAGTGGAGCAGACAGGTGTGTAAAGGCTGTTCACACATTGTCTAAGGGAATAATCACACTTTGAGATATTCAAATGTCCGTGCACTGATCTGGGCGTTCTTTCTAGATGTAGAGATAGAAAATTTAGTTCAAAAAGTCAAACTAGTCTTATGATGTGAAGAAATGTTTTCTGAAAGGAAATATAATCAACTTGCCTTGAAATCATTGGCCCTAATAAAATTATACTTTGATGTTAATTTCAACTCAAATTTAGGGAATAGCATATATAGTTTGTATGTTATAAATTCCTATTTCTCTTCATCTTCATTTCTTTTTTTAAGATCTTATTTATTTATTTGAGAGAGAGCTTAAGCGGGGGTGGGGAGCAGAGGGAGAGGGAGAAACAGGCTCCCTATTGAGCAGGGAGCTGGATGTGGGGCTTGAACCCAGGACCCTGAGATTATGACCTGAGCCCAAGGCAGACGCAACTGACTGAGCCACCCGGAGCCCCTTCATCTTCACTTCATTTATCATTAGAACCTTGAAAGGAAAAACTGTTTCCCCCTCTACTTACTACCTTACTCATACCCAACACTTCAATACTCCTGGCCACCAAATGTGTGGGTTTTCCTAATTCTCTGTGGATACCAACTGGCTGTCCTATAATTCAGTTCAATTCTGACACTATTTACCTGGCGTCAACGCAAACCCCACAGATTAAGGGCTCTGTCTCACCAGACCTCCCACCCCCACCATCCCCACTTCATACGCAAGTCCAGGTTATCACTCATGCTTCTGACAGACTGACTATAAATCAGAGGTTTCCACAACCACTTTCTCAGGCTTGATAAGTTGTTAGAGTGGTTCACAGAACTCAGAAAAAAAAAAAAAAACCAAACAGCTTGCTTACCAGATTATGGATGTATTGTACAAGGATACAGCTCTGGAACAGTTAGATGGAAGAGATGCATAGGGGAAGGTATGGAAGGTGGAAAAGGGTGCAGAGCTTTTGTGCCCTCTCCAGACACCGCCATGTGTTCACCAACCCGGAAGCTCTCCAAACCCCTTCGGTTAGGTTTTTTTGTTTTGTTTTGTTTTTTAATCAAGGCTTCATTACATGGTCATGATTGATTAAATCATTGACCACTGGTGATTCACTCAACCTCCAGCTCTTTTCCCCTCCCCAAAGATCTGGTGATGGGGTTGAAAGTTCCAACCATCTAATTACACGGTTGGTTCCCCAGGCAAACAGTCCCCACCCTGTGGCCATCTAGGTGCTTTCCAAAAATCACCTAAATAACGAATAGTGTTGTGCTTAGGCTCACTACAATTAACAAGACACTCCTTTCACCTTTATTACTCTGGAACTATTTCAGAAACTAAGGACAAAAGACCAAATATTATAAAAATGATGCTCCGATGGCTTTTAGGAAATTATGAGTTTTAGGAGCTGTGTGCCCAGAACTAGGGATGAAGACTTATTTCACAATATCACACACCTCTACCAGAGGTTGGTTAAAAAAAAGAAGAAAAATAAAAAGCAAAACTTAACATTTTGGGTATCAGTGCCTAAAAATTGCATCAAATACACTATTATAAGAAGCTATTGTTAAGAGATACACAGAGTAAATTACACATATTAAGTTTATTTGAGAAAAAAAATCTATTTGAATCAGGCAGTGCCAAATGGGAAATGGTTAGGAGCATTTCTGTGACAAGAGGTAGGGGAAGGACTGTTATGGAGAGCAGGTGGAAGCAAAGTAAGGCCAATGCTTAAGCTGTTGCTTTTACTTAGGAAAGCCTAGTGGGCTGTTTGTGATTGGTTGTCCTTAGGTTTTGATTTCTTAACCTTGAGGCGTTATAGGTACAGGTCTGGGTTTGTTTACGCAGGCTTGTTAAGGCATTAGGGCCACTTCAGTGTAATGGCCTCCATGTTTAATTAATACTTTCTGGACTAAAAAGCCTTTAATCTGCCTGTTATATTACTGACTATATCTTTACATTTTCTTCTAAGCTAATCATAAACTAAAGAATTATTTTCTCTATTTATAAACTTAAATAATTATAGAAGTAAATAGAAATCTTCTCCTAACTAACCTCATTATATCTAATTTATTTTGCCTCCTGGCTTCCTTTATGGAACACTCTATGGAGCACTGAAAATAGGGTATGTATGTGCATTTAATTTTCTGCTCAGTGGCAGCAGCTAGCTGACTAACTGTTGGAACTGCTTGAGGTCCTGAACTCAGCCCTAGAACTAAGGAGAAGTTTGCATGAGCTTGCTGCTTTCTCTAGGCTTGGAAGAGCAAGAATAGATGCAGATAGTGTCCATATAGAAGGACTCAGTGTCAAAAGCAGAAGCAACTAAGCCCTACCCTCTTATCCTCATATTCCTTGTGTTTGGATCTAATAAATCTCCAGGATCCTGTTTATTTTTAAATTAGGGGAGTCGATAATTCCTACTTTCCTTGGATGTCAGATACAATTAAACTTTGTCACCCATCTTCTCCAGGCATTATACTGAGTAGTTTACATAGTTTATCTCATTTAATACAAAGCTCGTGATAAAGATAATTATTCTCGTTTTGCCTAGAAATCTAAGGCTTAGAGGGGAAAAGTAAAACCATTCACTAAATAGTTCATTCAAATATCTAGAAATTTTTTTTTTGTTTAATGTACTTTTCAATATAGCCATATCACACATTCAGAATTTGGATATATTGATTCCAGTATTCACGAGACCTCTTAAACATTGCACAATTTAAAACTTTTGGTCCCCCAGAATTATATAGCCTTTATATAGATATTGTAAAAGAATTCTGCCTCCAGACTTTTGGCTTTATGAAGGAAAACATTAATGTAAATATAACTGGCAATCGTAAATCGGAAAACGTAATCAAGGGAGGGAGATGCAAAGGGGAAGTTCATCAATTAAGCCTGTAAATAAGTTCCATTTATAAGTAATGAGCTACAGCTTAAGTCATGAGAAAGAAAGGTATTAAATAAAAATTATTTATCGTGTATACATTGATGGGAAATGCTGGGATCTGGGTGCGAACAATCAAGAAAGAATTCTTGAGCCATCTTTGGTGCAGAAAAGGTGGTTTTATTAAAGCAAGAGGACAGGACCTGTGGGCAGAAAGAGCTGCACTGGGATTGTGAGGAATGGCTGATTATATACTTTCAAGTTCGGAGGGGGTTGGAGATAGTGTAAGTCTCTAAGTAATTTGGAAACAAGGTTTCCAGGACCTCGAGGGGCTAGCTGTTAGGATAAGGTCACTTACTACTGTCTAATAAACCCTTAGTGACGAGACATATATTGGTAAGTCATATGCTTGGAGGATGATTGCTAACATGTATCTTGGGGGGTAGTGATAAAGAAAGTTTCCAAAAGGATTTTTATATGTTAAAATAGACTTCCAGGATCCTGGAGGTGGGGCTAATGACAAGCTAAGATTGCCTTTTGCCCTTAGCAAAGTATTCACATTGCACCAGTTGAGTTCCTGGAGGAAGGTCACTCTGCCTGTCTCAAGTACTTACCAATGGGCTGTAAGTTGTAAGGAAATTTAATTTTTTGCTACATTTCTTTTGCTTTTGTTCTCCACATCATTCTTCACCAGTGCATGCGCTACAAGTATAATCCCAAATATCAACATACTGTATATCCTCGAAGAGAAATTTGTTGTGAGAATAATGACAGAATTTCAAAGAACCATGAACTTGAGGAATAAACTGGCTTTAAAAAAATCCAAATACCACACTGATCATGTTTTCTACCAGGCACATTTCTCTAAGGCATTTTTATTTACTCTAATAGGTAATCATTTTTTACTTTAATATTGGAATTGCTTAGAATATAGATTGTCATAAAGATATATCTCATTAATTCTTAGAGTCAATTATAGTCCCTGCCATCAATATAACCATTTGTTTTTTAAATGAAGGGTAGTTTTCATGTTCTTTTTCTTGTAAATATTTCACTGAATTTTCTTATTTAACTCTACTTGTTTTTGCTATTTTATGGCATAGCTTAACCATGTCTGGTAAACTATATCAGTGAGGTTTTGTGTACAGTAATGTTTTACACAATTTAATGTGTAAAATAAAACCATGGGGGGTGATTTAAGTGGTGGATTTTTATGGGTTCCAAGTCCAAGTGTTATGATTCAGTTATTCCTGGGTGGGACCCAGGAGTCAGTTTTTTTTTTTTTTCAAACAAGCCCCACCTGATTCTGATGCATGTTATTTACAGACCAGACTTTAAGAGACACTAATCCATAGTTTAACAAAATAGGAGCTGGGAGATTATTGATTCTCAAAGTGTGGCAAAGGCGGGTATGAGGGAAGAAGTGGGGGAGAGTAGGGGAGTAATGGGTAAGAAAAAGGCAGGAAGCAACCAAGGGCGCAGTGCATTTGGGAGCTACTAACAGAAAAATGCCTCATTGGGGAAGTGATGTGAGATAAGGGGATGTGGGTGTGGTCCATGTAGGGACAGGCTTTAAATGTTATAATGAAGAGTTATACTCTTGTCAGAATTGCTCAAGTGTTTTCACATCAAGGCCCACAGAGAAAGGGTCGTATATGCTCACCGCACTGGCCCAGTGTCAGGCCTGCTGACAACCAAGGCTGAGCACCTGGCGCCTCCTGCAGCCCTGGCACTCCTGTAACCTACTCTTTGCATATATATTGGGGAGAGCCACTAAAGAAGATGGGAAGACACTGAAGGGCTTTAAACAGGAGTGCTGAATGCTCAGCCTTGGCTACAAGGAGGATGTACTAAGGAGGTGAAAGGTTGGTTGTAGGTAGAGAGGCTTAGCATAAAGTGATGGGGACCTGAAACTGTGTGGTCATAGCAAAGTGGAGGAACCAGGGGGGACTTAGAATATTTAGGGGGAAATCAGCTTAGCATTTGATGAGAAATGAGTGAGAGGGAAAGGGAGTATAGTGAATGATGATTTCCAAGCTTCTTAATCTTAAATGGTATGACATCATCTCAAATAGTAAATGCAGGGAAGAATGCAGGCTAAATACCTACAATTGAAATTTTTATTTTGAAATATAATGGGGACATTTAGGTGAAGATGTCCATTAGGCAGTTGGAGATACCTTTCCATAGTTCAAGGGAGAAACCCAATTAGGAGATGAAGATTTGAGTCCTCACTTGCTAATAACTATCATTGAGCCCATACTATAGACTATTTACCATGATAGGAACAGAAAAAGTCTAGAGAGAAAGTCTATAAAAATTTTTTACATTATGGATCAAAGCCTTAAATATGAATATTCATATCTAATGACCCAGTAACTCTTCTAGGAAAATAATAATTGAAAATGAGGGCAAAGATTAACATGCCAAGGTAGCCATAACATTTGTATATATTGAGAAATTAGAAATAGCCCTAATGAAATCAATCAAACACATTTGTACTAAGAAAATATTTGAAACATAAATTGTGTTGCTTTATGCTCTAGTATCTAGAGTTACTTTCAAAGATAGAAACACAATCCAGTAACCAAAATTAAATTAAAGCAATTTAAATATTTTATGGGGTCTCTTAAATGCATGGAAATACAGAATATAATTCACACAAAAAAACTTCAAAAGAAATACTCTTTCTCCGTTTTTATGTTCTCAATATCTCTTGCCACTTCCCCGGGTCCAATCTCTCAGCCTTCCCAAAGATCCCTTTTCTTGAAGGCCTCATAAGTTACCCCTACTTTTTTCCTCTTTAAAACAAATATCAACCCTTTCTTATATAAGTCCCCTGTCTTGGATTCTCAAATCTGCTTCTCTCTTTTCCCACTGTATTAATTTTACATCAGAAGAACCCAGGGATAAAGCTGGCAAGGATAAAACAATTCATAGAGGTTGGAAGAGGGGTAGGGAAGATGAGCAAATAAAACCAAATTTACTCTAGAGGGCAAGGAAAGGCGGAAAGAATTCAACACTTACACCAAAGTTACCTTTTGTCTCCCCAAAAATATAAGTGAAAAAAAAAAACACCACACAGAATGTCAAATTGTGTGTGATGCACAACATAAGTGTGATGTAAAAAAAAACCAGGTAGGCAAAAAATCTTTAATAGTCATAAAATAGAATATCATTTATACTACATTTTATTTAAAAATAATATAGATATTCTAACAATAAATTTTAAGTCACAGAGCTCCTGCTAAGAGGAACTATTTATAGACAAAGATATTAAGTAAATATTTCCTATTTTTAAGATGCAGAAAATAGATGCTTATTAGAGAGAAATCAGTTTTGAAAATATGTAAGAAATGAGAAATAATTTCAATCATAAGCTGTATGACCTTGACCTGTTTTACTTAAACTATATTTTCTCATCTGAAAAATGGAAATGGTGATTATTTCTAACTGCATTGGAGTATTGTGAGGATTAAATAAAATAATATGTGTGACACATTCTGTTTTACCAGGAATTGCGGTCTTATCTTCAGACTGACAATCAAACTCAAGATTCACAGTAGGCTTCATCAAGCACTAAGGTTGGTTATCTTTAAGAAAGTTTACAGGACAAGCATCGTGGCACACACAACAACGTAGCAGTGATCTTGTGATCCCTAGGTATACAGCTTTGGATATCCCAATCATTCTGCACACTGGGTGTGTGTAGTCACAAGGAACAAAGTTGACTGGATACAACTTCAGCTCAGGGAAGCCATCAGCTCTGAGGTCCCTTCAGTTTTTATATTGAGCCATATGCATGTAACTGTTTAGTCAATCTCCTCAGGTTTATGCAAATAGCCCCCACACTGCAGGACAGCTCCATTTCACTCGTTCCCAATCACTCATTAAACAGACTTGACAATGAGTTTCAAGTGCTTGGTCTAGTACACAGGACTTTCATTTATCTTGTATCCAACATAGGTAATTTATAACCATACCTGAGTTGCTGCTGCAAGACTAAAGGTCAAACCTTCAGGCATGCCTGACTCTAAGGAAAAGGCCAAAGAAACATCTGTTAACCCTTCTTTTCCAGTATGTAAAATGCTGAGACACAGTAAGCAAATAAAAACCTTTAGTCACTGCATTTATCCTTTAAAAGCTGATAGATCAAGTGTTCATTATAATACCATAATTGTTTCAGAAGGAGAACAAGGGAATCTACTGCTTGGTTGGAATCTTCTCCTCTTTGATAGTTTTTTGAAATGATCATTGCTAAAATCGTTGCTAAAACCTATGCCTCTGTCACAATCTTTCACTTGTAATAAAATTTAAACTTACTCTGTCCTTCAAGTTGTACTGGGTTGCAGATTCATGATTATCATAGAAGACTTTAAAAATTCAGTGTCAGAGATTGAGGGATGATGACAAGATGTGGTCTTGAGAGCTGGTTGCTGAAACAGCTTGGGGATGAAGGCTACTGAAGTGTGAGGTAGTCCCTAACTGTGAAGGATTGTTCCTATCCACACTGAAGTCCCTCTGGAGTGGGAAGTTACTAGATGGTAGTTGGGATAATTGTTTGTAGGGAGTGAAAAGGTGAAGCTCCATCTGTCCCAACGGCATGGCTTCTAAGAAGATCATGCAAGAAAATGATAGCTAAGCTACCTTTAATAATAAATGGCCATGATTTTGGGGGTCAGAGAGTAAAAAAAGAGACCGTGGAGAAAATCAAGGATGAGGGAAGAGATTGGTCAACTTGGCAGAAGGTCAACTCCACAGGAAAACAGCCAGCGAAACATTCCTCTCTGAGGGATGTACAAGGGACTAGCGACAAAAGTGTCGAATTCTCCATTTTAACTCATCTGTGTTACTGCATCTTAAAGCTTCTCTGTGTCTCCAAAACTTCCATGAGATTTTATGACTTTTATAGCCTTGGGGAGTGGAATGGTGAATAATGGTGAAATTGAGCTATCAACAGGTATAGTGTGACTCAGACTTCCCTCTCTGCCAAGGCCAGTGTGATGGGAACAAGAGTTTTTTGAGAGATCATAGTCCAGAAGTTTGAGGTGGTGACTGACCGCAAAGTGAGGAGTAGCCCATGGTGGTAAAACACTTTGTGCACAGGTGGAGCACAGATGCATGACTCAGGAGACAAAGCTGCTCCCATTTCACTGCAGGAAGGTCATGCCAGGGGAAAGACACATGCTGATTAAGTAGTGAGGAGAATCATCTAGATAGAATAGAAACTTTCTCAATAAATTATAATTTTTAATAATTATAAATTTAATTTTGCTTATTCTCTGAATTAGAGGAGAATATTTTTGATATATATAAAGTTCTCTTGGCTCTCGGTGTACTTCTAGGACTTCTTAGCCAGTACTGTAAAGTCAGAGTGTTTTGTTAGAATTAATCTTCAGTGTTATCATATGTTATTAGTGCCTGAAGACCACCTGCATACCTTGGATGACCTCTTAATGCACCATCCAGGTTATAGAGAAATCACTGACATCGTTCTTATTTTTAGTATTATAATTTGATAAAAATTTTATTTATATATATAATTTAAAACAAAGCCATATGGTCATCAAAAAAATTAAAATTTGATTCGATTATTCAAGCACATGAATCATTTTCTCTGGTCCAAGGGTAAAAGGAAAACTACTTTGAATTCTATTAATTTTCTTCATAGAGTATTGGACATTTATGAATAAAAGTTCATAAATACCAGAAAATTCTCAAAGTAAACTTACATTGATAGATTATTGTGTAATAGTTGTATGCTTCTGGAATTCCAAAAATTCACATTGTATCACATTGTATTCACATTCGTAGGTCACAGGACAAGTAAAATGAATTTCTGGAATATAGCCTGAATAAGCAGGAGTTAATTAAGAAATAATATATTATGGTATATTATATATTACATTCTATTTTAGAATCAGAAAGGCAGAGCTTGATAATAAAGAGGCTGAATTTGATAAACCCCAAATCGGAAAGGTATCACATAGGTGGTTCTAGCCCTTGGAACTGCAGAATATCTTCATCCTACTATAACTAGCCTAATATACCCAAATAGTCTGCTGCAGTACCTGAAATTTTCTCCTCAGAGTTTATTGCTTTTGTTAGTTAAGACTTCACAGAAGGTTTGTTTATTAAAAGGCAATTCTATATTAATCCACCAATTCATCAACATAGATTTACTTTCAGTTTATTAACTCAGAGACGTGAAGTAGAGGACCTAAATAGATCAACTGTGGAAGAGTTTGGAAAAGTTTTTAAGCATGTGAAATTGGTTATGGTGGCCCCTATAATGGGAATCCTGATTGATCCCAATGCAGAATGGGTATGCTGGCTTTTTACTGTGAGGAACAGAGGGACTAAAGAAAGACATTGGAGATAGTAACAAGGCATGCTAACTTTACCTATGGCTTGCCAAAAAAAGGAATCACTCTGCTCATGAAGGAGAAAGAAATACAACTAATCAAATGATCTACCTGGAATTGCCTTACTTCTTAGTTATATAAACTTAGATAAAAATGAGCAAGAAATCCATTGCATTTAAAGGTCATAGTCTGAAGGGTACTTCTACTTCTGAGCAAACGGAGTAACAGGGACCGGAATTATCATCCTGTCTGAAGCAATAAAAAAATTGACAAAATACATGAAACAATGGTTTTCAAGACATGGGCTATTAGGTAATGGACAATCCTCCCCAAGTACTGGGAAACAAAGAAAGCGAGCCCTACTATTGCTTAAGCTTACTATCTTTATAGAGTTTCCAGGCAACTGCATAGGAAGGGGGCACCTGGGCTGAGCTCAGTAAATTACTGAATTGAAGGGGAAGTTGAATGTTTGAGGACACACAGACAGACAGAATTCACTAAGTACAGAGTATTAGAGAAGATTTCTGCACAGACAGAATACCTGAGATCTGCAGAAGCTTCCCCTTGAATATTCAGCTGAGTTCTGATTAGCTCATACATGTGATGAAACTACCCAAGACCTGGAAAAGGATATGACCTGAAATGATTAGAGGTTATAGTGGCCAGCACTTACAGAGGGCTGATAGCAGCACCTGTACTTACTGGCCAGACCAGATAACCTCATGATTTATAGGACACTGGATAGAATAAACAGGGTCTTGCTCAGTATTGGTGAATAATTAGCTCTAGACTCAGCCTACTCTTGTCTTGCTTAACAAATCTTAAAAGTAAATAGGAAACAGATCAAACTATTTCCAAATAACTGCATCTTAGAACACGCCTCAAGAAAATACATAGGAATATAAAAATAACCAGCACTTAACAATGTAAAATTCACAATCAAATAAAAAAGGCATTCAAAGAAACACGAAAATAAGACCCAAATGAGGATAAAAGTCAGTCAATAAAAACTGATCACAAACTGACACAGAAGTTAGGATTATCAGATAAGGGCATTAAAACAGGTGTTATAACTGTATTACAGATATTTTAAAAAGTAAAGTATAAATATGGTAGATATAAAAAAAGATTCAAATCAAACTTAGATTAAAACAATATGTGAAATGAAAAGTATATTAATGATAAATTAGACATTGAAGGAAAGATTAGTGAAATGAAGAAATAGCAATATAGACTATCCAAAATTAAACACACAGAAAATAAGGATTAAAACCAAAACAAAGTAAAACAAACAAAGAGGCAAAAAAACAACAACAACAACAAAAAAAAGAGCAAGTGAGCTGTGGAACAACTTCTGAGGTCTAATATAGGTGTAATTGGAGTCCTTGAGCAAGGGGATAAGAAGAAAAAATATTTGAACAAATGATGAGCAACAACGACAACAACAAAACCCTCAAAGAACTCAATATCCCCTTCCCCCACAAAAACAAAAACCCCCAAAACATCCCAAGCATAAAGAAAACCACACAAAAATACATCATAATGAAATTGCTCCAAATAAATGGCAGAGACAATCTTAAAGGCAGCCAGAAGGAAAAGAAGGCATATGACATATAGAGGCACAAAGACAAGAATGAGAGCATTTCCCCCTAGGTAAAATATAACTGGTAAGGCATCTCCTGGCAGGTTGATTATACCACTTTTAATATGGAGGAGATTCATTCCAACCGAAATGGACAATTATTCTACATTTGGCTTTGTTTCTCCTACCCACCATAGTTATCAAAGCAACACAATCCATAGACTCCTAAATGCTGTAGTCACATCATGCTATTCCATACAAAATCATTTCTATCTTTTCTGATTGCTATTCTATCTTATATTGGGAATATTGTTGATGTTTAGTATTATAGTGTAGTTCATAGGTTATAAACTGTCAGGATAAAATTCTGACTAGATGTGGAAAGAAATGTAGTAGGCATCCCTAAGATGGCCCACAATGATCTGCCCTACCCCACTCCACTCATGGTATTCATGCCCTCGTGAGACTCCTTCTCCTTGAGTATGGACTGAAACTCGTTCTTACGGAACAAATAACACAAAGGTAATGGGATGTCTCTTTCGATATTAGATTATAATAAACTGTAGCTTCCACCTGGGGTGCTTACTTTTGTTCTTTTTGTGCGCTCTGAGGGAAGCTAGCTGTCATACTGTGATCTTCCCTACGGAGGGGATCACATGGCAAAGATTTGCCTAAGGCTAACAGGCA
This sequence comes from Ursus maritimus, assembly GCF_017311325.1. Lineage (NCBI taxonomy): Eukaryota > Metazoa > Chordata > Mammalia > Carnivora > Ursidae > Ursus > Ursus maritimus. Next base: position 97,459,732 of record NW_024424452.1, read on the forward strand.
GTGAGGAACTCAAGCCCTCAATCCAAAGATGTAAGGAACTCAACTCAAAACTACACTGGTGACTTTCGAAGCAGATTGTCCCCTTGTTAAGCCTCCAGATGAGACTGCAGTGCAGCCCCAGCCAACAGGATGACTATAACCACATGAAGGACCTTGAGTTGGAGGTTTCCAGCTAAGCTGTGCCTAGATTTCTGACACACAGAAACTAAACATTAATAGATGTTCGATGTGTTAAGCCACTAAGTTTTGAAAGTGATCTGTTATAGGACAACAGATGACTACTACACTCAGAGATCCTAGAATTGGAGAATGTTGTGTCAAAAATGCAGAAATAGGAAAATTAAAACCGCAAAAATCAATAAATAGTATTTAGTTAAGAGTTCATGGTACATATAAGACAGTTCATGGACTTGGAGCTTTTAAGTTTAAAGACTGATGAGAATCTCCAAGGTATGATATTACAAGAAGGTTTATAAAGTGAAAATGAGGATGTTGTTTAACCTTTATAATGATTGATTATTACAGGGGGGGGTTTCCAAATTGCAGGGGATTGGTTAAAAATGGTAATCTTACACCATTTTTAGGAAGATGACTTAATTTTCTTGTATGATTATCAGAGACATTTACAAGAAATATCCTGAGTTTCACTTGTTTTTCAGAATGAGTTAAATTAAGTTTCACTTATGTGGTTTTCTTGCTCAGGGAATTTCCAAGTCTGGTCTCCATTCTATATTTAACATCTATGAATGATGAGCACATGAAGGGAGAGCGTTCTGGTGTTTTTTTGTTTTTTTTTTTTTTTAAGAAGGGTTTTATTATATTAGGTGGGAGTCTATTGTTTTATTTTTGAAGTTTGCATATGGAGCAATGGTGCATATTGATGACCAGTAGGCACACATAGAATTACATGATTTTTGCTATCCAAAAATTTTGAAAAACCATTTTTATATTTAGGCAATTTGTCAATTTGTTTTATCTTCTCAAGATAAAAGTCAGACTTCTTGATAACTAGAACATGGGCATGAAATCTAGATTCTGCCAATCAGACAGACATGCATGAAACTTGGATTTGGAAGTGGCAACTCTGTTCAGTGGAACTGGTATAATAATATTCTGGCAAGCATGATGATAGAACTGTTTGTTAAGTTGGTGGAATTCTGGCATCTGATACTGAACGTAACTGAGGCCAAGCTGCAGTAGCAATGGAGTTTCCCTTAGAGAAGTCCTTGTGGTAGGACTGCCATTTTTCTTGGCTGCACGCTTCAGAGACAGGATGTCTGACTTTCAAGTGAAGCTCTGGACTATCCAATATTCTTTTATAAAATTCTTTTCTGTGTAAAATACCCAGAGAGGATTCTGCAACTAAAATCGTTTTCCCATAGATTATAATTTGTTGAATGTCCCATTGTTTTCCAGCGACTTGTCATTTTACTTCTACATACGTATATATGTACATATGTATGTACATATGTATATATGGTTCTAAATGAAGGCTCTTCATGGTTTCATTCTTCTTTTATCTACACCTGCACCAATACCACAATATATTATTAGAAAATTTTAAAATGCTTTACCTATCAATTTTTAGATTACTGAACTAAAAGTCTTACATGGTTGGCAAAGGATTTGGAAAATTATCTTTGTAATTTCATCTACTTTTGGTCTTTCTAAGCTTTGTTTTATGTGCATACAGTATGTTCATGATTATTGTATCTTTCCAGTGAGTTGTCTCACTTGTAATTATTCTTTTTTATTCCAATATATTTTCTATAAAGTCTGTTTGGTATTAATTTAGGTATACCAATTTTATTTTGGTTTATAATTTTTCTGGAGTGACCTTTTTATTCTTTCATTTCAACCTTTCTGTATCATCACATTTAGGGTAATTTCTTGTACATGAGCTATAGCTAAATTTTGTTTTTATATCTCATTTGAAATTTTAAATCATTTAAGTGGTGATTTTTTTAGTTCATGTATATGTATGATTATTAATATATTTGCATTTGTTTATATCATCTTATTTCGTGCTTTCTGTTTACCATGACTTTTCATAGTCTGATTTCCTTCCTCCTCCTTTCATGTACTATTTTGGGGTTGATACAATTTTCTTTATTCCTTCCCCACCTCCACTTCCTGATTTGACAATATATTTTGTTTCTCTTCTCTTCTCTTCTTTTTGTTATTCTTATAAATTTAACAGTCACAGTCTGATTTTTAAAAGTCTAAAGATAGGGGTGCCTGGGTGGCTCAGTCAGTTCATTGACTGACTCTTGATTTCCACTCAGGTCATGATCTCAGGGTTGTGGGATCAAGCCATGTCAGGCTCTGCATTCAGCGGGGAGTCTGCTTCTCTCTCCCCACTCATGCATACACTCTCTCTCTCTCAAATAAATAAGTAAATCTTTTTTTAAAAAGTCTAAAAAGTAAAAAATATCCCTGCACTCCTGTTGAATGAGTGTCTTATTTGCTTTATTTTTGACCATGCTGTTCATATATTTATTGTGTTACTGTATATTTTCCTTGCATCTCCTTGTTTTATACTCATAAGCTTATTTATGTATTAATGCTTTCTTTGCCTGTAAGCTTTTAACATATTATCTTTTCCATCCAATTTCAGTTTTTCTCTTTCTTGAGTATATGTCTTAGTCTGCTGTAGTACTGTCAGTAAGTAGGAAATATCCTCCTGAAAAATCATTACTTCCTCCTTAACTCTTGAATGATATCTTATCTTTGAAGGTATTATGTCTTTGTCTTCAGACCATTATTGTTTCTGTGGAGAATTCTGATCTCACCCTAATTTTCATTCCTTTGGTGTCTCTGTTTTCTTTCTGGTTGCATACTACAATCTCTTCATCTTCTGTATACTGTGATGTGCCTTGGTTGGGAATTTATTTATTTTTATTAATTTTATTTTATTTCATTCATCATATTTAAAACTTTTTGAGTTTTTTTTTTTATGAAGCTTCACAACTCTCATGGGTTTTGAGGAATCTAAACCTTTTATCACCTGAGTACTATCGCTTTCCCATTCTCTCTGTTCTCTCTGTGTACCCCTTTTAGATGATTATGGAGCTTTTTCTTCTATTCTTGTTTTCTATTAACCCTGCTAACATATTTCCCCTTTTTCTCTTCAGCTGTGTTTAATTTATTGAGTTTTAAGTGGTTACATATATAGTTATTTTTATCCAGTTATATAAAAGTTGCACTCATCAGTCTTTTATCTCAAGGTTTGGGGCTTATTCTCCTGTTTATTGCTTCTGTTAACTCATTGCCTTTGTTTCCTTTTATGACTTGTGATTTTTTTAATTGTGATCTTTTCTTTGAGGGGTTTCTTTAAAATTTTTATTTTGTTTATTCTATGAGAACATTTTGTGATCAGAATTATGGGCGCTTCCCTCTGAATACTTTTTTATTTGCTTTTGCCAAGAAGCCAAGTGTACCATTGATTCAGGATCAGTTTTTATGTTCCCTTTCATGTGTGTGTGTGTGTGTGTGTGTGTGTGCGCGCACACGCAGGGGAGGGGGACCTCAGGTCATACGCACACTATAAATGGGACGAATGCAGTCTCTCAGTTTTGATCCCTTGGAGATCTGATGTGCAAAGGCTAGGAAGTCATTAGCTTCATGGTTGCTCCCCATACCCTTGATAGTGGGAAGGTTATTTGTTACGCCTTCTTTTCACTGAATGCCTTAGTTCCATATCCCTTAGCTCCTTTCCATGGGCATAAAAAACAAGCTCCTGATATACAAGATCCATACTCTACTCCTCATTTCTCTCTCTGTTGATGAACACCCACACAATGTTGATATACATAATTATCCTGCTGATTTGCAACTCCTTCTTTGTGTCACCTGGTGATCTCTCTTTCCTTCACTTACACATTTGTTCTGGTAGTCCTGAGTATTTGTAATGAGGGTATTTTAGGTTTATGTACATTGCAATCTTACCAAAAAAAAGTTAATTATCCGTTCATTAAAGTAAAAATATCTGTTGAAATGGCAGGTTATTACTGTTTCTTGTGCCTGGCTCCTGGTAGTAAATGTAAACGCATTTTTAATTGTAATGGACTCTTATCAAGACAGAAGCCTTCTTTAAAATAAATACCTTTCAAAATAAGAGATGAAACTAAATACACCATGAACATTAATCATGTCTATTTTTATATATGCCAATCTCAAAATTGGCTACTTCTGTAAGTTTGCAACTAGTAGGCTCTAAGTAAAGGTAATAATTTCAAGAATCAGAATCACTTAACATCTCAAACATTAATAATTAATATTTAAATATCTGTACAATATAATTCATTTCTTGAACAACATACTCTTTAAAAACTCCATTTGAATGGGGTTATTAATAAAAAAATTAAAATATGTAGGAGGGTAGATATATATGTCTTTTTCTTCCATTTTAATGAACTGAGTTTTACTTTTTTTTTTAAGATTTTATTTATTTATTTATTTGAGAGAGAGAGAGAGTATGAGCAGGGTGGGGAGGAGCAGAAGGAGAGGCAGAAGCAGACCCCCTGCTGAGCAGGGTGCCCAACAATGACTGGGATCATGACCTGAGCCTAAGGCAGATGCCTAACTGACTGAGCCACCCAGGTGCCCCTGAGTTTTACTTTTTCTATCACTGTGGGCTAACAATCATAAAACACTTTCCAAGTAGTTTATTGTAGCTTTTCATTACATGAGGGAATTTAATATTAATAAGCTAATATTAATTATTATAATATATTGATTATTCTAATTAATATTAATAAATACAATTATTTTCTCAATATTATCTGATTTTATGGGGTTTTTTTTAAAGCTAATGTTCTTGATTATTGCAATCATCCCACACTCAACCTCAAATTACATGGTAAGATCCCATTTGAATGACTTTTATATCAATTCAATCATTAAAAATAGATGACATTGTCAGGTATTAGTTCATGCTATTTTATTTCTATAGTAAGAGCAGAATTAGCCAGAGATTTCATATCTTTTTCAAGAGGACTCATTTATTGTTCTTTCCTGTTCTCAGGCTCTATAGTGTTAAATTCCCAGACAGCTGGTCTTTATCCTTTAAATTTTAAATTACACACATTATTTAGATACTATATTTAATAATACGTGTATGTGTATGCATATGTAATATTGCAAGTCATTATTTACCACTCTTTTCTTTCCAATCTATATTCTTCTGGGAGGTATGTGTTAGATCAAGACCTCAAATTATTTTACTTGAGTATCTGAGTGGGGAGTAATTTTTTCATATTTGATATGTGATATCCTCTTAATTCTTATAAAACTACAAACATTTTTCAACCACTGGCAGGATATAGGATTCTTGATTTTAATCTTTTCCAGTGGTCTGTAGATGCTGTTCTGTTGCCCTCTAGCTTCTAGTCAGTCCAAGGTTTGCATGAATGCAACACTGGATGGTGTCATCTGGGTCTTGAATATCTGAGTTCTATAGGACCAAAGCTGGAAGTCAAGGTAATGTGTTAAATTCCAAGAGGCAGGTAAGAGCATGGATCAGATGTGAAAGTAGGGAAAACTGAGAGCGCTTGTGATGTCCAGGTTCGAGCAGCTAAACCTGGAGAAGTCACTTGGGGCTGAAGGAAGTGTTTTGTTACAGGACAGAGATGTCTGAGGATACAGAATTTTTGAGCCAAAGCCTGGGACCAAACAGACACCCAAGGACTTTACGATCTCACTGGATTTGTGTCTCATCATGGTACATTTTGTAGGTTGTATTTCACTGCTAATGGAACGGCTCCATCCCCAGCCTTCATATCTGTGGCACTGCAACATTTCCTACCTGCTCTAAATTTCAGTAGCTTTAATTTAGTCACTCTGCCTTCTTCCACCCACATGATTAAGATTTGTTAATGGAAATATTTGTCGGACAGAACAAGATTGTGAATTAGATTTTCTTTTAAGTGTGACACATGGCTGAGGAACTAATCTCATTTCTGTCTGAGACCCGGTGTACCTAGGATGACCCTAATAACGTACTGCATCTTCATAAAGACAAAAGCCAGGCATATCATAAAGTGTGGCATTACATAGCTGGAAGGGGCTTCTTTTGTTTCTGCCTGCTGGCTCTAAGAAAGATGGCATTTGAACTCTTTTAGAAATTTGGTTTTCTCTTCAGACAAGACAAAATACATTCCTTCATGAATGCATTTTATGGGAATAATGGGGCTTTGAGATTATGAACACCAGACTGGAGATCTGGTTCTAGAACTGACTAAACTATAAAATACAAATTGCTTGATCTTCTGGCATTGTTTTTCCATATGCAAAACAAAGGTGTAAGTAATGTCCATAGCTGTAGTAAAAGAAAACATTTTCCCTAGAAGAGCAGAGTCTTTAGAGCCAGACTGTGGGGGTTGAATCCTGCCCTACCACTTATCAGATGTTTGGCTGGAGAAAATAACCTTTCCAAGCCTCAGTTTTTTTCATCTGTAAAATAGGAATAATAATTATACTTACACAAAACAGTTTTTATAAAGCTTAATTGACATCATAAGAGTAAATAATTTAAGACAGTGCTGAACAGTGGCTTGCACATAGTAAGCAAAGTGATTTACTATTGAGATCCCGCTTCACTGACATCGGAACCCCAGCCTGCAGGAACTGGTTTCTCCTGGTAGCCAAGTCCCTCTCCATTGATTGATTTATATTCTTTGTTCTTCATTCCCAACAGGTGAGTTTGGTTCCCTTAACTAGGTCTCCCCACATCTGGATTTTCTCATTTTAATATGAAGTTTCTCTGTGATTGGATGGCTGAATCCTGCAGTGTGATTCTCTACCATGAGCACTTGGGCCATCTGGAACCTCTCCAGTTACTTACCATGATCTCAACTATGTTCTTTATTTGGACCTTGCCTAGCAGTCCTCCTATTCAAACTGTGCTTTTTCTTTTTTAAATGATTTTCTTAATGCTTATCATCTGATCCTATGTTCCTTTCTAGACTAAGAGAATACTGGTTGTGCTATTACACAGGTATGAGATGTCTTTGGGAGTTAAGAGTCTACAAGATTTGATGATTAATTGAGTGTGTTGGTAAAAAAGAGGAAAGAGTCAAAAATGACACTCCAGATTCTGGCTTGGTCAATTATGTGGCCAGTTCTTCCATCAGCTTCCTAGGTGAGATTTGGAATATGGCAGGAGGAGGTGTTGGGTGGGAAGTGCAGAGATAAGTGATGGTCAGGAATATTCTCATGTGTATAAACTGAATTAGAATGGAGGTGTCGAATAGGATGTTAGATCCACAAGTCTCAAGCTGAAGCAGAGTGGTGCCCTGGAGATTCAGATTTGGGAGACATCAACCCATACTTAACAAGTGAAGACAAGATGGTGGAGGATTGCATAGGCAGAGAGAGTGTACCAGGGGGAGGAGAAGAGGGCCCTCCAGAAATATTCATTTTAAGCAATAGATTGAGAAAAGAAAAGAATGCACAAAAGAGCCCGTGGGGCTTATAGGGGTTCAGAGAGAAGTCATATAAAGGTGGAATTATGAAATACTCGAGGGGGGAACTTTCAAGAAGGAGAGACCAGAGAATTCAAATTCTAGGAATTCAAGTTAAGAAAATGACTCCAGGGGCGCCTGGGTGGCACAGCGGTTAAGCGTCTGCCTTCGGCTCAGGGCGTGATCCCGGAGTTATGGGATCGAGCCCCACATCAGGCTCTTCTGCTGTGAGCCTGCTTCTTCCTCTCCCACTCCCCCTGCTTGTGTTCCCTCTCTCGCTGGCTGTCTCTATCTCTGTCGAATAAATAAATAAAATCTTTAAAAAAAAAAAAAAAAAGAAAGAAAATGACTCCAAGTACATTACCCATGACCCTGACTTTGGTGGTTCATGGAGGGTGAGGAAAGTAGTCAGATGGCAGTTGACTGGGTACTGAGTAAAAGCTGAGTAAGAAACACGGGTGGGCATAGACAACTGTTTTTGAGAGGCTGGCTGTGAAGAGGGAAAGACATACTTTAGTAGCTAGAGGGAAATGAAGGATAGATAAAGAGGGTTATATTACATGTTTTACTTCTTTGTAAAATATAAAACCAATTTTCTGGAAAGCAGTTTGACATTAGTTTATAAATTTGACCATAGTATAACCTACAACCTAGTAATTCCATTCCTAGGAATCCGGGCCAAAGGAAAAATCTTCATTGTGTATGTGCAATGGGAAATGTGTATAAAATGTTCATACTGTGTTGTTCCTAACAACAAAAAATCTTGAAAAAAAATGTGTTGACCAGAAAAGTAATAAGCTATATTTATATAATGATTAGAGAATATTGAAATGAGTGAACTACTGTTATATGCAACTACATGCACGAATCTTAAAAATCTAATACTGAATAAAAGAGGCATGACTCCATAGACTATGATATGATATAGTTAATGAAGCTCAAAATTAACCAAAAACTAAGTAAAATAAAGGCCTAAAAAGGGACTAAAGCACACAAGATGAGGGCAAAAGTGGCCATCGTTGAGTTAAATGTTGAGAGTAAAGTCTGAGTCAGCTGGTCTGTCTCAGACTGACTAATGGACAGAACAAAAAATCCAAGAGAAGCCAGACAGAGAAGTGAACATGTCACAGACCATAGTAAGAAAGCCTAAGATAAGATCTCACGGCAGAAAGTGGAGGATATGAACTTGGGGCATGGGAGCCTCTTTAGGTCAGCTTGAACTAAAATCTGTCAGTGTTAGAAACCGCATCAAATTAAAATCAGCAGAACTGAACACGTTACTGAAACTAAATACCCCTCTAAGCAACAGAAGCAAAGCAGGAAGCGATGTTAAGTTCTTAATGGTTAAAGATACATTCTCAAGGCATACCTAAAATCACACGCATTTTCTAAATTTCTTATCTTTAATGAGGCTGCTCTAAATACAAGCATTTTGTATGTTATTAACTTGGTCTCCAGCATCCTACTTGCTCATTATCAGTTATTTGCAAAATGAATCCGAAATCCAAATGGGTAGGCCAAGTATGCCTAATGAAGAGAAAACCTTGTTCATTTTTTTCTGTTTATTTTTACTCTGAAGTAAAAGAATTATGACTCCTAACATTAAATAGAATATAAAATAACAAATAAGAGTGCCATCTTATATTTTTATATAGCTCTGGATATTGTTTAAAAGTATCTATAATCTAGCTTTATTCTCCCAACACCTCTATTAAGTGGCAAGTCAGGCATTATCATCCCAAGGTTAAACATGAAGAAATTCAGACACTGGGAAAATAAGTGACTTCTCCCAGGGAGGCTAATAATAGGACCCAAACTAAAATTGAAATCTTTTGATTCATGTTCTCCTTGGATAAAATCTAAATAAGTCACTTTAGATCCCCCATGTCTGTTTACCTTCATCTAATAGGTAAATTTATTTTTATCATAACATTAAAAAAGAATATCATGTGTTTGGGAAAAACACTGAAAATATTTAAAAATGGACACTGTGTTTCAGAAAAATAATAAAGCAATACTCTAGAGATCTTTCAACAAATCTTCTGCATGCCTTTAAAAAACAGAAGTTATGTGTTGACCTGTGGTTGTGCTACTGGTGGATCAGGAAATACTAGGAACTCCAGTTCGTACTATATAGCAGTATGAACTAAGACGGTCCTGTTCCAAAATTCTCAAAGCACAGCTCTCAAAAATGGAATATAATATACTCCTTAATAATTTTACCTAATTTTAAAAATTCAAGTTCAATTTGGTATTTGCTCTTCTAATGGCCACATTAAAATATATTGATATGAATTTCATATGACATTAAATGTTTAACCACATTTGGGAGAGATCTGTGACAGAGGGGTGTAGTGAAAAAGAACATTAGGTTTAGTCAGTAAGGCAAATATATCTCTTGGCTGGGCCATATTCTTGCTTAACTTCTGTAATTCTCATATTCATCATTTATAAATTAGGGGAGTTCAGCTAGGTCGCCTCTGTGGTGGCTACTGTGGCTTGACTCGCCCATCCTTCATACCATCTTGCTTTCATGCGTCTTTTCTGTATTGCAGAAGCTGGAAAGCTAAAATCGACATTTCTCAGTTTCTGCGCAAGTAGGGTTCTAGATGTAAATTAGATGCCACCAGTTAAAAGCACCTGGAAGGCAGCAGTGAAGTGGAAGGGCCATCCTCCTTTTCTTGGCTATGTCTATGGGCTCACACAGCCATGAAGACGTCAGGATTTTGACAACAGATTCCATTGTTCATTCTCCAGCTACCTAGATGTTGAGAGACAGTTGTGGCAAAGGCAGTGACAACCCTCCACATCTACTGTTTATTCACCTGCTTTGTGGTTGTCCAAAGACCATGACAGTGGTGGCAGGGACAACCAGGCAGTCCCAGTCCCTAGATCATAGTTATGGCCCTGTGTTTTAAACTCAACATTTCCAGTGGCAGGTTAAATAGTCATTCTACAGTGTTCTGGAAGACATCCCAGAAGTCCAGCTGGAGCCCACTCTGGAGCCCTTCCCACGATGTTCTCTATATTAAACTTACTTGTACTAAAAATATTTAGAGTAGTTTTTGTGCCTTTTACTGAATCCTGACATAGTACCTAAATTTGCTTTGTGTTCTAATGTTCTTTGAGTCTATTCTCTTCTTTTTCCTCATGTTTCCAATACACAGTCTCTAACTTTTATGGTAATTTTCTTAAATCATTTCGGTTTCTCTCTGTGTAGAGTCTGTCTGTAATGTGATTTTAATACCACCAATAATTACCCTTGTTGGTTTTGAGTATATGGGAGTCAAGTGTATAAACCTGTTTGGTAATGAACCAATAGCCTTTAAAGTAAGGAGAGTGGGTAACTATTGGGTGTAATTAAAAATAAAAAGTATACATATGTATACTCTCTGGTTTCTCCTAGTTTCTCCTGATTCTTGGTTGGAATTTTTTGAAAATTCCTCTGACTGTGTTTGAAAAAATCGTTTGTGTAATAGTACAGTGAATTAAAATGTCTGAAGCAGATTTTAAAATATGTAATTCAGTGTTTTTTGTAAAAGACTTTCGGTGGTTAGGATAATGACAAGATTTATATATATTATATATATATATTTAAAATATTTTTAAAAATCTGTGTGTGTCTGTGTGTGTATCCACAGAAGGGGGAGAGAAATATTACATGGATGTCTGCTAATAATCTGAAAGTTTTCACCAGGGTCCTTTTACAACTTTTACCTTGGATTAACTATTGTATCACCTGAAGAATTATGTGATTTTTGCAATCAGCTTTTTAATGTCTTTGTTAATCGGTTTTAACTGTACCTGAAAACTTTACATTCTTCTTGAACTTAAAAACTCTCAAATACTGTTAATCCTTCAGAATATGTTCCCCAAGGTGCAAGGTTTATATTTTAAAGAACATGATATAGAAAGATCTATATAATGCAGATGATGAGTTATTCATTTTAGAAACTGATCTTTGGGGTCTAATTAAGAAAACAAAACAAGAACTGAGCAAGTCTTTGGCTCAATTCTGGGAATATTTTTGTAACTGAATCATAGGGAGTGAAACCAAAGATGGTTAGGGGCAAAAAAGAAGTACAGTATTCAGCCTCGATATTAATAAAGAGTGTCTGAAAATGAACAGCATCTGGGAATGTGAACAGAGGACTAGGTCAGACCTAGGAAGACAACTGAAGGGGAGGGGGTACATGCAAGGACGTGTTTTAAACGAGGCATTTGGCCGGGGTGCTCCAAAACAGGAGCTTCAAATTGGGGTAAAGTTCAAAATGTACGACAATAGGTAGGCCCGGGTTGTCTGAAGGAAATGACACGTCAAGGAAGGGTAGGTTGTGAAAAAATTCCAACCAAGAATCAGGAGAAACTAGGAGAAACCAGAGAGCATATTTCAAGTGTCAGGAAAGAGAATCAGGCCGATGAAGGAGATAGATTTCCTATCTGATATTTACGGTTTTTCCAAAGCCTAGGGAGGAACTTATCCCACCGTGGACAGTGCAGGCTGACCAGGAAGTTGAAAGTACTGTGCCGAGAGACTGAATACATGTCTAGGGGCAAAGGGGCTGGCACATCCAGTGGGTAGCAAGTGAAATTTTTGGTAGGGTGTTATGCAGGGCATTCTGGCTATGGGAAGAGAATTCCGTGCTGAGAGCAGGGCTTGGGTGCAGACGTCTCGAGGGACAGGGTCAAAGAAGAAAGAAATTAGTCCAGTGCTAAAAATTCACTTGCACCAAAAGGAAGTAAACATCCAAATTCAAGTAGGGAGAGGTGCTGCTCTGTGCTTTCTTGCCATCACCCACAGTCATTTTCATTGTTAACCAAAGCGCACAGGTGCTCATTGCAGGGCAAATGGAATTAGCCATGACAACTCAGTAGAAGGTTCTGTGTTCTAGCCACATCGTGTTGTCAGTTAATCTTCTTTGCATCACACTCATAAGAGAAATTTGATTTGTATAGCCTGCTTTCTCCCTATAACTGTGAAATGTACCAATGAAGGACCTCTTACATTTATTTTATTTGGTTCAAGATTCTTTTGAATCCATGTGGTACCTGGAGGCCAGAAAAATAATAGCTAGCATTTATTAAGCACTTTTTATTTACCTTGGACTTTACATACATTATTTAATGGAATAGTTTTCATAGAACTCAGTAAGTTCTGCTAGAGCCAATGAGTAGTAAAGGATTTAGACCCACTGTCAGAATTGTGGGTTCTAGTTTTGGACCTCTCTCTAAGCGGCAGAAACTTCGAGCCAGTTACTTCCCCAGCCACCAGTCTTCACAGTTACGAATGAGAATTATGAAAGCTGTTTTACAAAATTGACAGGATAAAAGGGTTTTATATGTGCGTATATTTTTAAAAAATATATGTTTATATTAACACAATACAGTGTGCTAAACAGCATGCAAGTCCCTGGGGATACAAAGGAAAATAAGCTGTGGTTTCTGTAACTGAGGTCTTGAGTCTGAAGGAGACAAATGCACCTAAATAACCTTAGAGAAAACAGCAGGAACTAAAGGGCAGAGAGGAGAAGTTTGCATGAGGGTGGCTAATTTATATACTTACCTAGACCACAGTTGGTGCTCAATAAAAGCTGATTTTTTTTGGTTGTTTGTTTACATTGTTTGAAAATTTAAAAACAATGGGGGTGCCTCGGTGGCTCAGTTGGTTAAGTGTCTGACTCTTGGTTTCGGCTCAGGTCATGATCTTGCAGTTGTGGGATCGAGCCCAATGGTGGGCTTTGCGCTCATTGAGGAGTCTGCTTCAGATTCTCTGTCCCTCTCCCTCACTCTCTCCCTCCCTCTCAAATAAATAAATAAAATTAAAAAAAATAAAAGCAATGAACAGAAATGTCAAAAAATGATCACTGAGGGGTAGCTGATTTACACTAATGGATGATGGGTTCCTCATTAATCTAATAGTACTAGAAGCTTTATGGCGTGGTGGGCAAGAGCCCCCAGCTTTAGGTCAGGCTCTGGCCCATCTTACCTTAACTACATGACCTCGGGAATATTTCTTATCCTCTCTACCAGGTCCTTCCATTTACAGCTACAGAATCTTGAGCAAGTTACTTAAAACTCTCCGTTTTGCTATTTCTTATCTATAAAATGGGGGAGAACAACAGATTCTACATCATAAGATTTTTGTGAAGTTTAAATGAGCTCACCTATATAAGCTGCTTAGAAAAATACTGGCAAGCAGTTCGGACTCAATAAAAGTTATCCAGGATTGCTAATGTTACTTTCAGTATGGTGATGGTGATGATACTTCGGCGTATTTGTTTGTAAAATAGGGAGAATAATAAGATTTACCTTTTATTTGTGTTATAAAGAATAAATGTTAAAATGCCTGACATGGGGGCACCTGGGTGGCTCGGTTGGTTTCACGTCTGCCTTTGGCTCAGGTCATGATCCTGGGGTTCTGGGATTGAGCCCCGCGTTGGGCTCCCTGCTCCGTGGGGAACCTGCTTCTCCTTCTCCCTCTGTTGCTCCCCCCTGCTTGGGCTTTCTCTCACTCTCTCTCCCACTCTCTGTCCAATAAGTGGATAAAATCGTTAAAAATAATGCCTGATATGATAGGTCCTCAATAAATGTGAGCTGTCATCATAATGATTATTAAGAAAAATACTTCCCTGCATATGTTTAGCATTTCATATTACACCAGGTGCTTTTATATAAATATATAAATCTAAAAATGTAAAATATATATAAATAAATATGTATGTTAAAATGTACAGATGTATATTCCACTGATGTTCAAAATAACACAAAAAGATAAACAGGACAGATTGTTCTGTCCCATTATTACTCACATTCCGCTGTTCATTTGTTAGAATAGTTTGGACTTCTATGAAGATCTCTGAATGTCATCGTACTAGTGCCTTTGCTGAAACAGACATAAAAGTGATAGTTGGTATCTGCACTGGCGTGAGCGCTTCTCTATGTAAGGTATTCTGCATTCTTTCTTCCTTTTGCTTCTTCCATGGCTTCCCTACCTCCAAAAGAATAACACCACAATCCATATATTTAAAGAATTTTACTTCCTTGACTGTAGTGGTTCAAAGTGAGGATGACAGGAAGCTTTCAAAGCAGAGCGTGATATTTATAAGCATACTTGAATCAATGTAGGGTCCTGAATGTAGTTTTTAACACTCTTGTAGCACAATGTACATGTGCTGAACTAACATCATGTTTAAAAAAAGAAATGGAAAAAATCCACCCTTGTACATTGTTTGACAAAATGAAAATAGGTTAAACTAGTGATTTTAGCACACAGCTTTCTTTTAACTTTTTCATTTGGGCTGAGAAACACGTGTGCCATGATATGGTGTTTATATGGTTTTGAGTGATATATTTTGGTGTCCACAGAGGTTACCCAACAGTGTGGGGTTGCAAGAGGTCACTGCCCTATTGAAAACAAAATAATTAAATTTTCCAAGTCAAACTTCAAGTAAGATCCTACTCTTGAGAATCTCCTCTCCTCAAGAAATGAGAGGAGTCCGACTGGTTTGGCAATTTTCAGAGTAGGAAAATATAAATGAAAAATTGAGAATTTGGGAGCTAAGGAGAACACATTCTCTTCCTGTTGTCTTTCCCATCACAAAATCCTTATAGAATGTTCTAGTATCTAAATTGTTTTCCCTTTACTAAGTTGGAGACTGGGGGTTGTCTCCTGTCTGCAAGTTGTCAGACCCCTGCCATCTGCAAACTGCTGTTTTGCTGCTTATTAGATGTTATGTAACGGGGAAAGGGAATTCCCAAGATAGTGGTGAAAGGAGGAACCAGGATAACTGCTATATAATTAGTTTGTTGAGTAGACAGTCTAAGAGGGGAATGGATTCATAAATTTTTAAAATGTGTTTTCACTATATATTGAGAGGCACTTTAGAGTTCTACCAGAAAACTTCTAGAAGAATGAATTGTGGTTCACCTGAGAACCTGAGAACCATATTTGCATAATTTTGCTAATTATATAGTGACTTTTAACAAAAAATAATAATATAAATGTTTAGGGTGACTTGAGGTGGTAGGAAACATTATGTACTTTTATTTGCATTATGTCTGTTAATAATCCCTTGGCCAAAGCAAGTGACATAGCCAAATACGTCATCCACAGAGTAGGGAAATATATTCTACCCATGGCGGGAGGGGAAAAATGAATATTTTGCTAAATATTATCTACAACACCCACCCTACATCTGGCACAGAAATAAATTTCGGATGAATTAAACCTAAAATAAAAATATTCTTTGATTTTAATTTTTAAATTTTGACATATTTTCAGACTTCTAAAGTAGTTGCAAGAATAGTAAAAACTATAAAATATTTGAAAAATACTAGAGAATATTTTTTATAATCTTGGAAAGAAAATTATTTTCTTAAGCAAGACAAAAAACCCTGAATTCATAAAAGGAAAATACTATCAGAATATTAGTCAAGATGCTTTTGCCTGAAAGTTTCCAAAATGTAACTCAAATTTGGAAATTATGAATTGGCTGTTGGCAATCAGACCTTGGGCAAGCTACTTAAGTAACTTAAACTTTTAGTTTTCTCATCTGCAAATGAGAAGGCTCAGACATCACATGTCTGGACCATGTGCAGATCTCTCTTAACTCCCTTGACTATATCCTTCCTATGCAATCCAGTTTGATTATTGGCTGTTCAACTTAACAAACATCTCTGAAATAATTCATATGATATCCAGTGTATTGCCTTGGCTAATTTCAGATAAGGAACAAATATGTCTTTCCTTCCTTTAAAACAATTATGAAACAAACGTCCTTAAAGTAGTTTTTGTTTCTCCTTAAGTAAGGAGTCTTAGTTGTATTATCTAGGATATATGGTTAGCTGTAAGTAAGCTGTCAATCTCTGTTAACACTTCAACTGCATTACCAAAGTATCTTTAATCTCTATGCCAGTTTCAGTAATAGACTACAATATTGTGTAAAAATAAGTACAAACAGTTATTTAGAAAATGAGCAAAGTTTTAAATAGTTGGGCTTATTTTAGACGAAGTTGTTTTAATGACTAGAAGCTTTAGAGGTATTTTATTGTTGTTGTTAACTCTGTCAGATATTAAAGTTTCTTTTCCACTGAAATTAAAAAAAAAGTTTAAAATTATTTATGTAGTGATGTTCGATGAAAGTTTGAGTAAAAGCTAAGGATTTCCTAGTACTGTCTGCTGTTCTTTTCTGTAAATTACAGTTAAATTATCATATTCTAGGTTTCCCAAAAACAATATACTTAGGCATGTCGCTCCAGATTTGGTAAGATAAAAAAAATTTTAGTTTCCCTGAAAAAAAATGCAAAACTATAAAAATAAACTTTAGGATGTAAGGATACTGTTTATCAGTTGCTATTCAATAAAACACATACAAAAAAAACACCCCACCACAGAAACCAAAGTATGCAAACTTTGTCATTCATAACACACTATTCGGGTAGGAAAAACAGTATAGCTACAAAATAAAGATCATTATCTATTCAAATATAAGAAATGAAAGGGCTTTTATACTGTACTTCTTCAAAAGTTATACATAGCAACATTAATAGTATTCTTGTATTTTTTACTCTCTTCAGTATATCAATTAATGGACTTAAGGGAATTGCCCCATGTACAGCCATACCCTTAGTAAGTCCAGGGGAGGAGGGGTGCTTAGGAGCTTCCTATGTCACCATCATGGCCCAAAACTTATTTTTTTTTAAGATTTTATTTATTCACTCGACAGAGCTAGAGACAGCCAGGGAGAGAGGGAACACAAGCAGGGGCAGTGGGAGAGGAAGAAGCAGGCTCACAGCGGAGGAGCCTGATGTGGGGCTCGATCCCAGAACGCCGGGATCACGCCCTGAGCCAAAGGTAGACGCTTAACCGCTGTGCCACCCAGGCACCCCTCAAAACTTTTTTCTTAAATTGGGTATAGGGACACAAAGTTTTTTGAGCATCAGATTCACATATTCTATATATATATTATTATTTTTATATATCAAATATACCAAAGAACCCACTAAATTTTATATTCACTTTTATCTGAAATACTACACAAATATTTGCATAAAAAGTAAAAGAATCTTATAGCATGAAAAAGGTCCTGAAATAGAGATCTAATTTGACTCTAAAACACTATGCAGTTTTAATAAAATGCCCACTAATATTGATGCCACTTCTTCTATAGACTCTAGAAGCTATTTGTCAACTATGGCTTAAACTGAGAACATGAAATCATTTAGAGAAGAAAATGTTGTATTTCAACTTAATATTGAGTGTCAAACAGAAACAGAGTAAATTAATAGCATTTAAAAAAACACTTTTGTGTTCCTTTGTCAATATTTAGATGTATTAAAATTTTCATATTCTTTTAACAAGGTAAAATTCACTTACAGTGAAATACACAAATTTTAAGTGTATAATTTGATGGCGTTTTACAACTATATAGCTTTACATAAGCAACACCACAATAAAGATAACAGATGTTTCCATCATTCCAAAAATATCCCACATACTACCTGCCAGTCAGTCCCTACATCCAAAGGTGATCATTGTTCTGATTAGTTTTGTCTGGTTGTAAACTCTCAGTGCAAATAATGCAGGGCAAAAGGAAATTAACGTGTTAATTAGATTACAAAAATAAATTTTACTTCACAAATTCCTTTAAAAAGTTTTCCAGACCCCAGAGGTCCATGTACCACACTTTGAAAATTGCTGCTCTTTTAATAACAGCATATATCATTAACTTATCACTCTCAACTTAGATTTAATGTTGTTCCACATAAAATGGGATAACAATAGCAAAATTCTATTTACCTTCTCTGTCCTTTGTGCTATTTCTGACATGCATTTTACATGTATGTATATGTATACCCCACAACACAATGATTAATTTTGGTCTAAAGAGTCAGTTTTCTTTCAACAAAATCAAGAGCAAAGCATATTAAGCCTTTTGTATTTACCGAAATGTATTCTAATTCCAGTGCTCTTCATTCCTTCCTATAGATGCAAATTTGCTTCCTTTTTTTTTTTAAAGATTTTATTTATTTTTGATAGAGAGAGGGAGAGCACATGTGAGAGCAAGCGAACGCATGAGCTGGGGGCAGGGGCAGAGGGAGAAGCAGACTCCCCACAGAACAGGGAGCCTGATGCAGGACTCGATCCCAGGACCCTGGAATCATGACCTGAGCAGAAGGCAGACACTTAACGGACTGGGCCCCCAGGCACCTGATGCAAATTTTCTTCTGATGTCATTTCCCTTCAGCCCCAGGAATGAGATATGCTGCTGACTGATGAATTCTTTCAGCATTTGCTTATCTGAAAATGTTTTTATTTCATCCTCATTTTTAAAGGATATTTTCACTGGTATAGAACTCTAGCTTGACAGTTCTTTTCCAAATTCAAAGATTCCATTCTATCCTCTACTGACCTCCATGTTTCTAATGAGAAATTAGTCATCAATCCATTCATCTGCATACGATGTGGTTCTTCTCTTCTCCTCAATCCTTAAGCATCTTTTAAGATTTTTTAATTTATATTTTTTCTAAGTAGTTTTATTATAATGTGCTTAGGTATAATTTTCCTTGTATTAACTTTGATTAGGATTTGCCAAAATCTTAGATCTCTAAGTTGTTGTTTACTACCAAATTTGGGGAAATTTTATTCAAATTTCCCTGTTCTTTTTTCCGTCCCTCTGGAACTTCAACTACACATATGAGAGCCTGTTGGAATTATCTTATAGTTCACTGCAACTCTTAATTTTAAAAACATTTTTTCTATTTTCCAGATTGTGTACCTTGTTGTCTTCAGAGTCATGGATCCTTCCTTTTCTGGCCCCAATATGCTGTTAAGACCATCAAGAGTATTCATCATTTCAGATAATATAATTTTCAGTTTAGAAATTCCATTTGGCTTTCTTCATAGTTTTCATTTCTCTGTTGAGATTTCTTATTTGTTTACTCACGTTCATCCTTTTAAGTCCTTGAAAAATATTAAGTTATTGCCTACTAATTTCAACCTTTAAGTCATCTCAATATCTATTTCTAATGATATTTTTTCACGATTATTGGTCACATTTTTTCTGTTTTTCATATGTCTACTAATTTTCTATCATTTGCTGGATATTCAAATGATAAGTATAGGGCTTCCTGATTATGTGAGTTTCCTCTGAAGGATTTGATTTTTGTCTGGCAGGCAGTTAAAAAAGGTTTTTCCTTTAAATCTTGCATTTATTCTTTGTGGCTCTATTTTGGTTTTGAACAGTTTCCTTCTCCTATGACATTTTCCTTCCCCTATGGTGTGATCCTTACTCCTAAAGCAAGGCCTTTCTGTTTTCTCAATGCTTTAGATGTTTGGTGAAGTGTCTCTACTCTGGCTGGGTTAGAACTCCAACTGGCCAATTTTTGGTGTTTTAATTTATCTCAGTCTCTCAGCAGATGATCTTTGGTAAGATTCCCAAAAACCTGTGATGAATAATGGATCTTTTGGCTCATAATGAGTGTGTCCTTTTGTTCTCTGGTGCTCTGACCTGCAAACTCTAATTGCTTCTGCAGCCTGTGACTCTGATCTCATCCTCTGTAGCTCAGAAACATTACTACTTCTCTGATTATACTTCTATTACAACATTAAAGTAATTCTAAATATAAATCCCAGGAGACCATTGGTGTCTATTTCATTTCTAACAAAAATTATAGCTTTATACTGTGCTCAATGCCTGAAAATAGTTAGCTCATATATTTCCTCCCTTTTTTTTTTAGTTGTTTACACAAAGAGGATAGGTCCTATGCTAGCTACTCTGTCTTGGGCAGAAGTGGACATTAGTGAAAGGCACTAAAAATTATTAGACACTCTGTAGCAGCTTAATAAACAACAACAACAAAAACCAAATTGGTTTTAACAATGTGTGCAGGTGTAAGAAGAATGCAATTCAAGACTAGATAAGAAAGATATACGCACTGGGGCACCTGGGTGGCTCCGTCAGTTAAGGGTCCGTCTTCAGCTCAGGTCATGATCTAAGGGTCCTGGGACAGAGCACTGCATTGGGCTCCCCTCTCAGCGGGGACTCTGCTTCTCCTTCTCCCTCTGCCCTTTCCCCCTGCTCACACTCTCTCTCTAATAAAGAAATAAAATCTTAAAAAAAAAAAAAGAAAAAAGAAAGATACATGCACTATCTATATCACAGTGAGTGTGATCTTTTAAGTCAGTCTGAGTAAGCCCAGAAAAGCATTTGGTACCTGACTTGATTGAGATGGCCAAAGTAGTCTTTGCTCACACACAAGGTGGTATTAAATATTTCCTATGTGTCTCTGTGTTACCTACTATTTGACACATACACACTTTCGATTATCATACTGTAACTACTTGGGAAAAAGCCTGGAGTTGACTATAAATATCATAACCCAATTCAGCCAGACACAGTTTTAGAGAATTTCCTTCTTTCAGCTCCAAAGCTATGCCTGAACAAAGTTAAAATAAACAGAATTGAAGCAAAAAGTGTCGAGGGTTACAAAAATCCACAAGTGTGAAGAAAAGTATCATAAACAACATTTATTTTTCCATTCATATAGACTAAGAGTTGAATTATACTTTATGAATATAAACACCCAAAGACAATCACATGAATCAGTAATACATGTGAATCAACTGCCATATATTTGCTTAGACTTTTCTAAAGAATGTATTTAATTAAAAATCACCTTCATGTGAAATGAGTTAGGTTGTTCGGTTTGTACAAAGTTTCTTGCTCATATCAGAGAGATTAATTAGATACATTTTTGTGTTTGTTTTGGGTATACTCTGATGTACTGAAAATGGCCAACATTCCTTTGAATGCTTGAAATTATTCTTTTTCAAATAACATGTTTAGAAAATGATAGCAATTGTTTCTTGTACTAGACATTTTAAAAGGATAATCTTAGAGGTGAACTGAGGTTAATAGCAGTATACTGAGTTGAGGATAGTGTACAATATTTGTCTTGACTTCATGTAGTTGAATATTAGCCTTTGATTTGGCAACAATCTTTTCCTACTGAATATATCATTGCTTCAGGTTTTTATCTAAGATGGAATCCTAATTTCTAAGACCTTCGCTGGAGTGACAGAGGTTTTAAACATTATTGACATCATCATTGTGTCACTTTCTCAGCACAGGAGTTTTGTTCCAAAAAACTCTGACTGCAAACTATTTCAAAGTCAGTTTTACCTATGTGTCTGCTAGAATTTTAAAACCAAACCCCACAAAATCCAACTAAGATTTCCTACTTATTAACAGACAAGGCAATTCAATATGATAAGACGAAGTCTGAGGCAAGAAAGTAAAGAAATCTTTCAGTTTGGTTTTATTTATTTAGAGGAGTTTTTTACAAAACAGTGCCAAAACTTAGTAGCACATTGGAATTTTAAAATTCATTTCATGCTTGTGGAAAAAGAGATAAATTATGAGATCAAAATATAACTTTTTAAATACTATATACCACAATAGAACCTAATAATATAAGAAACTATTAAAATAAATTCATGTTATATATTTAATTTGATTTATACTAGGACAGACAACACTAGGCAAAGGCATATATTCAATTGGGAAATTCTCTGGAATGCTCAATGATGACTTTAAAATATGAGAACAGCAATATTTTAAATCTAATTTTCATTACCTTGAGTCTGAAAAGATGGAAATAAAGAGATTTGATTGCCAATTTAAAATCTGATTTGGGGGGCACCTGGGTGGCTCAGTCAGTTAAGCATCCAACTCTTGACTTCGGCTCAGGTCATGAGCTCATGGATCATGGGATGGAGCCCTGAGTCAGGCTCTGCACTCAGCAGAGAGGCTGGTTGGGATTCTCTGCCTCTCCCTCTGCCCCTCTCCCAGCTTGTGTTCTCTCTCTCTCAAAAATAAATGATCTTTAAAAGCTGATTTGGTTGTCTAATTAATAATTTCTTTTCTCTATAAAGTATAAATTAAATAACTTGGATCTCTTTATTGCTTGTAGCGTTGCCCTCATTTCTCTCTCTCCCTCCCTCTCTCTTTCCCTTCCTCCCTCTTTCTCTCTCTCTCTCCATCCCTCACTCCCTCCCTCTCTCTCTCTCTCTCTCTTCCCCGCGAAATTTTTTTACTCTTTTTTTCTCCTTCGTTTCCAGCAACATAAGAACATCTAAAAGCAAAACTATTTGGGGAGGGGAGATGATAGCAAATGAATGAAAAACTAGCTTCTTGTCTTTTGGTGGTTACTATAGCAATAATCATGATGGGAGATTTTCAGCTGCAAGTGGTTTCTATAACAACATGATAGGGTGCTTTAGAAATAGTCCTGAGGTAAATAGATTCTTTAAGGGTCTCTTAACCCTTTTTATTCCACAAGATTAGCATCCTCTTAAAGGATAAATATTAGTTGGCTTATTTGATAGAAGCCTTAAAAATACTGTTTTTATTTTGTAAAGAGTAAACATTTAAGTCTTTTTAAAGACCTGGCTTTAGCTGATAGGATCTTAAGCTCCTTCATTTCAGAAAATAATTGATAGCATCCTTACTCTGTCTCTACATGATGACATCAAAATAGTCTTAAAGCTATTTCTTTCATTGTATTACCCTAAAACGTGGTCAGCAGTAAATATTCCTCATTATAACATATATTAATTCTCTCATGGATTACCTGACAGCTCTTGCTTTAGTGAAACCTTGTCCACAATATTATTACACCTGTTAGGTTCCCTGACAGGTGGTGATCTTTCTGCTCTAACAAGCGGAGCCTGCTTACTCATCCTTTGTTATGCTATTCAATGTGCTTCGTATCAGGCATGGTTCCTACTTAACGTACAATTTACTAGTTATTATAAGAGGAAGCTTATGGAATTGTTCTGAATTTATTTAAGTTTTAACACTGTAAAACATAACATGCAAAAAAATGAAGGCTCCCATTTCATACATAATGTCATTCAGGAGCCCCTTATAAGTGAAAGATCCATGGGGATGCATGACAAACACATCACACAAGAATGAATGTGGGAGGCTGGGTATGATATTTTAAGAGAAAAAAAGTGGAAACCTTAAATTTAGTCACACAATCAGGTAAATTTAAGGAGATGCAGATTAAGCTTGCTTGGTTCAGTTCAATCATCAATTATTGATTATCTACTCCAGGCCAGATACTGAAGGTACATATAATGATGAATAAATATGGTATTTATTTTAAAAACTAAATTATCATATCAAGTAAAGACACTTTGTATTATTAAACAAAACATTAAATTGGCTTTTAAAATTCATTGATTTGAAATTAATGAATTATTTGCTTGGATTCACCTTTCTTCTTTTGCCACTTAACCCCCACATATAAAGTGCAAAGGCATATCCACACCTTCCTAAAAGAAATGATTATTGGCATATTTGAGCAAGGGTGACTTCATCTAAGGGATGATACTTTAAGTTTTCACATGAAGTTTCACTTCTGTGCATTTTTTTTTACACTGGAGCTATCCTTATACTTTTACTATTTTCTGTTTAGTGAAGCTGCCAGTTCCAAATATGACATATTCTATTTCAAGTCTCAGGAAGATGTCAGCAACCATGCTTCTCCCTCTGAGTTTTCAAACAATGCTGTGGTATTCTCATTTCCCTGGTGTTCTGTGCTCAGTAATGAAGCCTCAGAATTCATTACATATGCACTTGCCATAGCCTCCTGGGACAGAGTTTGCCAAATAGGTCCCTGGGAGATCAAGACCCATTCTCCATGTGTGTCATGGGGCTGTGCAGATGAGCTGAGGCATATCTGTATACACCAAGGCCCTGCTCAGAACAGCATGTGCCAGAACACACTGGGCAGGGAGCCATTCATAAACTCTTCAAAATCTTATCCAGACCAAAGGCACAAGAGCATTGTACTTGCTACGCTCAGGACCATGGGGCTTTTAGCTGAATAAAAAGCAAATGAAATATATTCACAATGTCTTCCAAGTTATCCAGTAACCACAGTAACCTGGGTTTTCCCCAAATCGAGCCCACAACGTAGAGTGACCTGGCAGAAACAAATCATTCTCTCTCTGTTCAAGCGTAGTGAGCCATATTGAACAGAATAAATTTCCTTGGGGTAAAACCAATTAATCAGCAAACAATCAGTACATATTTACTGCACCACTCAGGAGCTAGTATTCTAGGTGGGATCAAGACCCAGTACACAGAGCATATATACAGACATACTAAGGAAGCATATATTACAGTTCCTGAACTTAAACAGTTCATTTACTAATTGTAAAGACAAGTGTCCATACATGAAACAGAGAACAATTAAGGAAATACATAGATAAATGTAAAGTTGTGTCTTAACAATGATAAGCTGCTCAGGCCAAGAGATCAACAAGAATGCAAAGATATGGAAAAGATTCATGAAAAAACTAGACTTCTAAGGATATGCACAATTTGGATATACGTCATAATTAATAAACTCTTAGAAAGTACTTTGAAATGTCTTTATTTGTGGTTATTTCTACAATCATGTCATAAAAGAAGATAATTTAAATCCTCAAGGACTAAGGTCTTCCTCATAGTTGTAACCACACATTATTTTTCTAGGCTTTAGTTCCCTGCACAAAAATATGAAGAAACCGTTCAGATCTACATTGTCCAATATAGTAGCCATTAGTCACGTACGGCTCTGAGCACTTGAAATGTGAATAGTTGGAACTGCGATATGCTGTAAGTGTAGAAGACACACAGGATTTCAAAGCCTTAGTATGAAAAAAAAGTAAGTGTCTCATTAATTTTTAACACTGACTACATAATGAAATGATACGCTTTTAGTTATATTTGGTTAAAAATACATTATTCAGGTCAATTTTACCTGTTTATCTTTACTTATTAATTTAATTTTTAATTATACATTTTACTGGAAGACCTAACGTTGTATGTGTTAATACGTAACATTACATACACATTACATTTCTATCAAATACTTGCTATTTAAAATGTAGTCTACGAACCAGTGGCATCAGCATCAACATCCCCTGGGAGCTTATTGGAAATACCTACTCCCAGGCCTCATCCCAGACCTGCTTAATCAGAATCAGCAATTTCATGAGATCCTCAGTGGTTCGTATGAATGATGAAGTTGGGAAGTGCTGATCTAGATACTTGCAAAGTGTTTCTTTTTCATGATTCTATTATCCTCCTTTTAGTTTTGATTTTTTCAAATAGATGTTTTGAAGTCTTCTTGGCACCCTAATCTGTCATATATTATTAACTGCATAACCCAGGGAAGTTATTTAACAGTCCTGATCCTCAATTCTTATAAAATGAATATAATACCTCCAACCCCGTAAGTTTTCTATAGGCAGTAAATGAGACACTAAGGGTTATGCATTTATCCCCAGGAACCAACAGATTGGAGACATTTGTGTAATGTCAATAATAAAATTGAAAAATTATTCAATTATCTTTCATTCTCATATTGTCTATACTATTTTGGTACACAGTGCAATGGGCTCAAGTTTAAAGGGCTGTTTTCAGTTATTTTACCAATTTTGTGTAGTTTTTTCTTTAACCTTAATTGTGTATAATATACTTACTTAACATTCTGGTACAAATGTAGTGGAAAATATTAGAACGTTCAAGCCCCTTTTTAGAATTAAAATGCCATGTGGCTAAATTATTCTGCACAATGGTTTTATAATTAATGTTGAAATTATATTTGTTAATCATTGATCACTTAAAAAAATGATGGCTTCATAGGGTGGGAAAAATACCTTTTTTATTAAGAACAATTTTTAGCTCTGCAGGTAGGATTTTCAATTTGTTAGAGGCAAAGGAGCTAGTAAAATGTAAGTCTATTCCATAAGTAAAAGAGGTCATTGGAAAGTCTGTCATTATTAAAGTATACATGGATTATAATAAGGTCAGAGAGTCTAGGCCTGATTAGCTCTAAATGAATTTAATGTCAAAGGAACATAATTAGACCCTTATTAACATTTCCAATGATTGACATTTAGTAAAAATGACCTTCACAATTTGCATTATTTAGTTATGTTGTAAGGATGATAAAGGGCAGGGCATCTTCTCTGGGCTAAGTCTGTGTGGTTGCAACGTGCATTTGGTCCATCACTCTAGCCCTAAGGACAGACACCAGATCCAATCTTGACCCTGTGCTTAGGTGTGTGGGCTTTGTAGAGGAGGACCCAGAAGGTTTGATTCTCACGAGAAAGCTTTGAAAGCAAAAGAAATCTTTAGAAAAGCAGGCCCCTGATTTCATCAGTGATAATGTTGATGATCGAAAGTTTTATGTAAAAGCACCTAGCAAAATGGCGGTCTTATACAGCAGATTTAAGATACCTTCATGGAAAAGTTTCTCAGTGAGTTCATGGACTCTATAGAGGAGATAATAGAAGAAGGATGTTGAGATACAGGCGACACCAACGAAATCTAGCCACAGTCTTCTCAACTGGAGCAGGGAAGTCATGTTTCAGAGTTTGCATGTGAGTTAACTGTGAGAAATAAACAGTTGGAAATACTGGGCTCCTGCCTGGATTAGGTGACAAGATTGTCAGAGAATGTGTGCTGACAATAGTATTGTACTTCCTGGAACTACAAAAACTAAACATTCTCTTTACAATATTGTGTAGTCTCACTTTCCTTGGATTTATTCCTCTATTAAATATGCATTTACAAAGCATCAAGTATGTGCATGGTACTTTGCTAGACAATAGAAGGGTCCCAAGCTTTGGACCCTGCATTAAAAGGAAATAATATTGATTAAATAATTACTTTATTCCAGACTTTTACAGGGAACTTTATGTATGGTATTTTTTTACCATAATAACAATAATGATAATGGCTGTTAATATTCACTCTGTGCCAAGCATTATTAGGCATTTTATGTACATTAACTAATTTAATCTCCACAATAAACCTATGGGGTAGGTATCATTTTTACAGAAATGGAAACTGAGGCACAGAATTGTTTAGTATCTTAGTAAAATGCACAGAGTTAGGAAATCACAGAGCCAAGATTTAAACCCTGGCTCCGAAGTCCATGCTCTTAAACACTATGCATCTCCTTCCTCAACCGAGGCCCAGTGACACTGGTTTTGCTAAAACCACAGATATGGCAAATAACACAACTAAAATTTAAACCTCTATCTGTGTGACCATTAAATTATACTCTTGACATTAAATGAAATTGGCCTCAGGTTAGTATTGAAGACCATTATAAGACAATGATTGCCTCATTTTTCAGACGCCATAGGGAAGCAAAAGAAAGGAATGGTCTTATAGAGCTCATCTACTTATTTCAACTGTTTCATGTGGGTCCTATCATACCATACATCAAAGTCAGTGATTTATCCGATGATTTGCTTGATTTTGTCAAAAGAGGTGAAAGTAACAACTTCACAGCAAGGCTTAAATGAGAATTCAGGTTTTCTTGCTCACTCATTCATTATTCAACAAATTTCTAATGACTACCTACTACGTGTAAGCCATTTTGACTACATCTCCTGCACTCACTTCTCTGGCAACCTGGCCCCAACCCTGGGATGAAATGCTGTTCTCTGCAGAAAGCCTGGCTGAAGAAAATTCAACAAGCCTCTTTCCTCTTATAAACTGAAATTCTTAGATCTGGAAATTTCTATTCCATCTCCAGTAGTATTGTTTATCCCTTTTATTTTAGTGACTCATTATGGATGTGATTTAAAACCTAGCACGCACCAAATATTTGCTGTTTCAAATCCAAACTATGATTGAAAGCATTAGGTGGGTCACCAAAATGTCAAGGGCCATCCAACCTTTCAAATTTATGAATGAAATTGAGGGGACAGTAAATCTTGAATAAAGAATAAATTTTTCTTTGACAGCTCAATTAAGTCCTCTTTAGTAAGTCAATGGTGTGTCAATGTATAGAAATCAATTGTGGCTTTTGAAGGGTAGTTTAATAAAATATAGAAAACTGTATTCTGAAAATATCAAGGATATAAACAAAAAACCTACTCAAAGACACCAATTTGTTGTTTTAATAAAAGCAAATCAAAAGTGAAAATAAAGCAACTCATTAGCAAATGTTTACTTATAAATTCATCTATAGGAAAAGATCTTTTATATGGAAGAACATCAGAAACCATTCAGTAGATGCTGCTGGAAATATCAAATTTTATGTTCACAAGTCCTCTCTTTCCCATTTTTATCTAAACGAAATTAGATCAAATGCATATTAAAAATAGATTTAAAATAGAAAAAAACCTGTGCCTTCGCATGTTTAAAACATCACTCCGAACCACAGCTAACATATCCTTTTCCGCATCCCAGTCACTTGCTTCCCCAAGTCCCTACCCCTCTCTCAGTAGTTTGAGGGGAAAACACAGTGAAATGCATGCTCAGAGCAATGAGAGCAAACAGCTTTATTTGTACTGTTGGGAGTACACTGGCTAGCGTTTACTCTAACTCACACGAGGCATATTAAAAATTGCCATTTTAATTTGACATGAGCATTAACAACTGTTTCTTCCATCCCTTCTGCTGAGAGAGGATAGATTTGACTTTTAAGATTAGCATCAATAAAAATAAGAACAAGAGACAGAGGTGGTTAGAGAGTCACATGGGGAGAATTAGGTTAGTAAATCATAAGAAAAGACTAAGGATAGTCGTGATAAGAAGGTATTTAAATTCAAACACTGAAAAAAAAAAACCCCAAGGGTCAATAGTTATTCTAGTGTGCGTCTGTGCGTGTGTGTGCATGTGTGTGTGTCTGTGTATACATATGCAAATGCAAAGTTTAAACAGCAGGGGAAATCTTTAAGGTAAGGATTGTGGCTTTGACAGTTAATACCCCAGAAATATTCATTGACCATTCGTGGTGCATAAGTAGCACTGAGGAGGGCACAAATATAGAGCAGATCTTCCGAGCAATGGAAGCCTTTCACAATTCTCACTTCGTGTGATATGTCTCCTAGCCAAAATTTTAAGTGGTACTGAAAATACAGAGTGAAATGTTAAATATTTTCTTGTGAAAACCAAACCCTGGAAAACAGATCTTTTCTAACTGACATTTATCTTTATTCGATCCTAAGCAAGTCTGGGTACTTTATGGGCAAAATATCTTTGGCATGTTGAATTAGCTCATCAACAGGCTCCCTCTATAAGGATAGACTTGGGCTTGTTTTTTTTCCAAAATAAATTTCCTGTAGTGCAAATGTGTTAGTGGATTGTACTCTTTTTTGGAGGGTTATTGTTGTTATTGCTATATTTTGTACTAATCTAGTAAATTTTCTGTTAATGCAAAATTATCTCTAAACATCTTATAACAACAAAAGTTAACATTTATTGAGCACTTAT
Source organism: Ursus maritimus (assembly GCF_017311325.1). Taxonomy (NCBI): domain Eukaryota; kingdom Metazoa; phylum Chordata; class Mammalia; order Carnivora; family Ursidae; genus Ursus; species Ursus maritimus. The sequence goes on from NW_024424452.1 coordinate 97,489,490, forward strand.
AATATGTCCACCAACCATTTAAATCTAGTGATGTAATCCTCAACAAAAACTGTTAAGAAGTACGTTTTACTATTCTTTCCTTTTTTTGCAGCTGAGGAAACAGGCTGTGAGTGGCAGAGCTAGACTTGGTATAGGTGTGTGTTACTGAGGGGACTTTGCTCCTCCCCACTACATTGTCCTCTTTCCCACTGGGGCAAGTCTCCCATGGTTAGCTAATACAAAAGTTACCAAAAATAATGATAATAAAAAAAATTGACAAAAATTTCAGATTCTTGACTGATGCTTTTTAATTACCCATCTGTTTCATAAGTAAGTGCATTAAAACTATCAAGGACAAAGGAACAAATATTATTTATAATAATATCTGGGAAACTAAAATGCTCTTCCCTGAAATCACCTTGTAGTGTCTCTTTGCTCTGAATAAATATATTCCACCCTATAACTGAGCTAGATTACCAATATGGCTGCTTTCCAAGACACTGAATTATTAGATAATACACCCACCCACACACACACACTCTAAATACATTTAATGCTTGGCATTCATCTTCTCTGACACTGGTCAAATTAGTTTTTTGCTTCTTGAAAAATATGTATATGTATATAAATATAAATATATATATATAAATAAATAGTGCATATATGTGTGTGTATGTACATATATATGCCCTAACTGTACCAAAAGAACAAATACAACAAGAATTAAAAAAACCATAGAAAATATTTTATTTTCTCTCAAACAGAGATTTCCAAATTGCTATTCTCAGCCCCTAGGGCTGCTTGAAGGTATCTCCTTAAAGGACAGGAGGGCACCTGACTGGGCTGCAGGGTCTCCTTTCCTTCTTCAACCTGAGCTGGTCCACATTCTGATTTTGCATATTGAGGTTATTCATGATATCTTCCTTGAAGGAGTACTGCTGTACTTAACAGGAAGAAAAGACAAGTCTGAAACCCACAATTCTAGAACTTCTCATAATATCCAGTAGGTGGCAAACTTTACTGCAAGAAAAAAGCTTGGCAGACTATAAATTGGTCTGAAAATACCAATTACACTTCACATCTGGTAAAGTTTCTCGTTCTGGATCTAAGTTTCAAGTGGAAGCTGGGGACAAAATTCTCAATGGTCACTTCCCTTGGAATTAAATTCCTCCAAGTATAGTTTTAAGTAATTCCTACAAGGTTTTGTGTGTGTCCATGTACATTTTGTTCTAAAGATACTATCACAATGAAAATTATTTGACTGTCGACTGAGTGTTTGCAAAATATACTAGGTACAATATAATAATATAGATGACCGATTTTTTTCAATTAGGTGCACAAAACTGGAATAATTACAACCCTTACTTCAAGACACCATTGGTCTGTGCATAGTTTGCCTTCATTTCTTTAGTGGCTTTTCAGTTATTTTTTTAAAAAAGATTTATTTATTTATTTATTTGAGAGAGCTAGCGAGCGAATAAGCACAAGCAGGGGGAGGGGCAGAGGAGGAGGGAGAGAAGGAATCTCAAGCAGGCTAGCCCCCATGGGGCCAATCCCAGAACCCCAAGATCATGACCTGAGCCGAAATCAAGAGTCCAACACCTAACCGACTGAGCCACCCAAGTGCTCCTATTTTTAATACAGCAATAAATTGCAATTCATTTATATATTTGAAAAATATAATTTTTGAGAGGCAGTTGTCTTTGCTCATTTACTATAGTCAGCTGAAGTCTAGGTCATAGACTGCATTTCTAAGAGGGCCAGTAAGCATCTTGCCTATGGACACACCATAAACCCAGGAAGCACCCATGCAAATGGTGCCAATGTCACCATTCACCCCGGAGGAGATCCAGTAAAAGGACGTGCTTCATAGATGATCTTGTCCGGAACCAGTACTGAAAACAAGTTAAAGTGTATGTGTAAACAAAGTAAAGGGGGGGGGGCGGTGTGTGTGACCTGATTATAAATTTACCCATTTTTGCTTTAAAAATATTTTTATCCAATTTATTCAGTAATACTTTAAAAGTCTCTAATGGTTACAAAGGAAACAAGAGTCCACTTTTTACTTCCCCATTCCTCCTTCTTAATCCTGCTGTACACTCCCCAGAAGCAACTACCTAAAACTCTTAGTTATTTCTCATGGTTTTTTATTTATATACTTGTAAATAATAGGCTGAGTATTCCCCTTGTCTTATTATTTATGTATTTACGTATATGTTCATGTATTTAGAGTGTAGGTGGCAGCAGGGGGCGTGGGCAGAGGGAGAGGGAGAGAATCTTAAGCAGGCTCCACAGCTCACGGTGGAGCTGGAGGCAGGGCTCAATCTCACAACCCTGAGATCATGACCTGAACCAAAATCAAGAGTCAGAAGCTCCCCTCCCTTGTTTTAGATACTGGCATAATCTACTGGATTACCTGCTATCTACATAAATCTACCTGCTATAGTAAAAGTAGATTTAATTTTCCTGCAGTTCTCAACCTCACACACCCACAGCCCCCAGCACACATGCAACTCTAGTGCTTTAGTTAAATCATTATTATCATTACTGTTATTCATAAAGAACTCCGCAACTACACAGTAAATTACAATTTCATTTCCCTTCTTGCACAGCCTTTTCCCTAGAATTAATACTGGTTAGAGTTAAAAAAAAAAAAAAAACAACTTGTTCTGTTTCATTTTCCTTTACCTCTCTATATGGTACTCTGCTTTTTTCTTCTTGGGGCTCTACCTTCTCTTTCTCCCTTCAGCACCAGTGAATCTCTATGCTGGTAGCATATCTGTGGTCCAGCGAGTGATTTTTGGTAAAATGTTTTTCTTCTTTCCTTTATTAGAGCCCTTGTATGCTAGATTCCATGTCTCTCATTTTCTTGGTTACACTCCCACTTTCATGGAGCTTATCTTTTAGAATCTTCCTGAAAAGGGAGCATGAAAGCTGAAATTTTAAATTTCTGAATTTCCGCAAATATTTGTCCGCCCCCCCCCCAACATTTGATTGATAGTTTAGCTGGGCACAGAATTCTAATTTAGAAATTATTTTCTTTCAGGATTTCTAAGGCATTTTTCTAATATCCCCTAGCTTTCAATATTTGTTGATAAATCAAATGTTACTCTAATTTCCGATGCTTTGTAAATGAGGTGCTCCCTGTCCTGCTTCAGGGAAATGATGTGCTTCGCTGTGGATCTATTTTTTAATTCTTTGTGTAAGGCATCTCAGAATTCTAACTTAGAAATTATTTTCTTTCAGGATTTCTAAGGCATTTTTCTAATATCCCCTAGCTTTCAATATTTGTTGATAAATCAAATGTTACTCTAATTTCCGATGCTTTGTAAATGAGGTGCTCCCTGTCCTGCTTCAGGGAAATGATGTGCTTCGCTGTGGATCTATTTTTTAATTCTTTGTGTAAGGCACTTAGCAGAAAATTAAATCTATGAACTTGTTTGTTTTTAATTATAAGAACAATTTTTATATTTCTGTCATAATTTCAAGTTCCTTCTCCCTCCTCTCCTTGCCTCCTTTACCCCCACCCCATTTCCTTTCTTATTTTGAAACTCCTTCTTGGCTGGTCCTTTATTCCCCTATTGTTTCTACCTCTCATTTCCAATCTCTTAGTATTTTTTTCTAGTGTCTGATAGATTTTCCTCTTTATTATCTTTCAATCATTCAACTGGACTTTTTATTTCTACCACTGTATTTTTTTTCTTTTTTCTTTGTGTAGTTTTTTTTTTATTATTATTATGTTCAATTAGCCAGCATATAGTACATCATTAGTTTCTGATGTGGTGTTCAACGATTCATTAGTTGCGTATAACACCCAGCGCTCACCACCACACGTGCCCTCCTTAATACCCATCACCGGGTTACCCCTTCTCCCCACCCCCCTCCCTTCTGTAATCCTCAGGTTGGTTCCTGGAGTCTAGAGTCTCTCATGGTTTGTCTCCCTCTCTGATTTCTTCCCATTAAGTTTTCCCTCCCTTCCCCTGCGGTCCTCCGCGCTATTTCTTATGTTTCACATATGAGTGAAACCATATGATAATTGTCTTTCCCTGCTTGACTTATTTCACTTAGCGAAATAAGTCAAGCAGGGAAAGACAATTATCGTCAAGCAGAGAAAGACATCTACCACCGTATTTTTAATTTTAAATACTTCTTTTGTTCTCTAGTTTATTTTAATAAACACCTATACTTATTTCAATGCTGTAATATCCTTTCTTAACTCTTGAATGTATTAATGCTAAATTTTCATAAATTGTTGTCCACTCCTTAAATTGTCTTTGTCTCTTCCAAGTCACTTAAAAAAAATTTTTTTTGTGCATTTTGATCTTAATATTTTATCTTAGAGGTTGTCCTCTATGTGGCAATCTGATACAATCTGTTCATATTTAATAAAGAGGTACTATTGTTCCTAAGCTGATTAATGGGTACAAGGATGTTTGTTTTTCCTTATTCTTTAGAGTGTAATTGTAATAAAATTTAAAGTATAACTAAAGGACAGTAATGCCTTATATACATATATATATTTCATAAATACTCTTATGCATGTGTTTATTGAAAAAGAGCTATTTGAAAGCACTTTTATTTCATGCTACAGAGCTTTCTAGCTTACTAAGATTTATTCTCCAGTGACTGGGCTGGCTCATTTCAATAGGTGATACCCAATATCAGCATCTGTAAATATTTTCTCTCAGGCTGGTCAAGAGAAATAATTGTTTCCTGCTTGGGGAGTAAATCTGGCTGCTGGCATTTTTAGAACTGAATTGAAAATGAGGTTGGGGAGTGTCTCACAGTTCTTTATGTAGATATTCACTTCATCCCCCTGCTATCAGACCAGACCCAACCACTCCCACTAGTTGTTTGTGCCTTTGAATCCCCTTCATGCGAGAAGGGCAGTCATGTAGTTTCCTGGGGTGAAAGATGGGATATATGACAACCTAACTGTGCTTTTGGTAAATTTTCCAAACAACCTCTCCATTTTCAGCCCTACTTGAGTACCTGGAACCTCTAATTCCTGAAACTTTGGGGGGTTCTACGGCATGAACTCTCTTGCTTCTAGGTTTCTGTCACCTGGGGTTTTGCTGATTCTGGTAAGCTAAGTCTACTACAACTCACCCATCTGCAGCCTAGCTTCCCTTTATGTATGAGTGTATGTACACGGGTACTTATTGCTGTCCCCTCAGCCTCTCTTCTAGCTCTTGTGAATATGACAATTTCATCCCTTTTTGTCCTTTTCTCTAGGACTGTTTTTTTTGTCTGATTTATTGAGGTATAATTTACATACAATTAAATTAACCCAATTTCAGTGGCAAATGCCTATGGCCAATAACTATTACACAATCATGACACAGAATGTTTCCATAAAAACTCCTTCCTGCCCCTTTACAGTTAGTTGCCTTCACCCACCTCCATTTCCTGGTGACCACTAAGTTGCTTTCCATCATTATAAGTTTGCCTTCTCTAGAATGTCATAAAATTGAGTCATACAGCTGATAGTCTTTGTGCCTGGTTTCTCTTAATTAACATAATACTTTAAAGATTCCTTCATGTTGTTCACTGGGTCAGTAATTTGTCCATTTTATTCTTGAGTAATAGCCCAATGTGTGATATATTAAAATTTATTTCCCAACTGATGAATATTTGGATTTTTTCCAGTGTTGGGCATTATGAATAAAGGCACTATGAATTTTGCAAGCAAGTTCTTGTGTGGACATTATGTTTTCATTTTCTTGGGGGAAATATCTAGGTGTGGAATTGCTGAATAAGTGTATGTTTAAATTAATAAGACACTTGGAAACTGTTTTCCAAGGTGGCTGCGCCATTTTGCATTCCCACCAGCCATGTATAAGATATTTGACTGATACAGCAGTACAACAACAGGAAAAGTCGTCTTTTTTAAGGTATGATACATTACTAAAGATAAAAAGGATATTTTTTTGAATATATGAGGGTCAAACCAGCAGGACGATATAACCATTTTAAATTTCTATGAACATAAGAACATAGCTTCAGAATATAGAAGTGAAAATTGTCAGAACTAAAAGAAATAGAAAATTCATATTCACTATAGGAGATTTCAATGCATCAATCTCAATGAAGAGAAATAGTAGAAAAAACCCCAATGCTATAGAAGTTCAGAATAACACAGTTAACAATTTGATATAATTGATATTTATAGATTTTTCATAGGTCAAAGAAGAAATCACCATGAAAATTAGAAAATATTTTTATTTGAATGATACTGAAAATAAATTTATAAGAAACACAGTAAAGCTGTGCTTACACAGAAATTTTTAGTCCTAAGTTAATAAATTAGAAATAACTGAAAGAGTAAATAGCAGTTAAACCCAAAGCAAGTAGAATTAAGAAAATAAAAAGGCAGGGGCGCCTGGGTGGCACAGCAGTTAAGCGTCTGCCTTCGGCTCAGGGCGTGATCCTAGCGTTATGGGATCGAGCCCCACATCAGGCTCTTCTGCTATGAACCTGCTTCTTTCTCTCCCACTCCCCCTGCTTGTGTTCCCTCTCTCGCTGGCTGTCTCTCTCTCTGTCAAATAAATAAATAAAATCTTAAAAAAAAAATAAAAAGGCAAAAGCAGAAATCTAGGATAGAAAACAAAGACACTGTACAGAAACTATACAAAGTCAAAGGCCAACATTTGAAAACACTAATACAACTGGTAACATGTAGACAAGAATGATTAGTTGCAGGAGGGCATGAAGGAGACTTCCATTTTCTCCACTTCCCGTCAATACAATACCTAGTATTGCCAATTTTTGTCATTTGGCCATTCTAGTGGCCATTCTAGATATTGTTTTTTCAATTTGTTTTCCTAATAATAAATGATGTTGAGCATTTTTCAATATGCTTATTTGCTATCCCTTTATGTCTTCCACGGAATTTTGGAAAGGAAGAGAATTAAACATTTATGTGAATATCACCACGTTTACATAAGAAACTCTACCCAGTAAGTATCCTAACTTCTAAAATAATGTAGTAAAGAGAAATGGACTTTAGAATCAGACAAACCAGAGGTTCAAATCCTACCTCTTTGACACTATGCAAATGACTTAGTCTTTACAAAACTTAGCTTTCCATCTGTAAAATGCTTTATACAAATATTATAAGAAATCCATTTTAAAAGTTGCATTGGAGGGGCCTTGGGTATAAATGTTAATTTCCTTTGCTGTGTTTCCACACAAATGCTTCATTTCATGGCATAAACAATAATGCTTGATTATTAAAGGAAGGAAAAAACCATCACCATCATCACTAACAAAACAAAAATAAATGGAAAACCTAAATTCATAAATGCCGTTGATGGTGAAGAGGGCAACAATAGTATTTAATTGAATTTTCTCAGTTTGGACACAAGAACTTAAAATGCTGCCAAAAGTTTGAACTTATTAAATATTTCTGCATATTCCTCCCATTTGCTGCTCCACACCCTCTCATGCTTTTATTATGGACAGAGAATGCCAATATCCCCCTTGCTTTGGTTCTCTTTCGCAAATACTATCCTTCCTTCACTCACATTCATTGAAAAAGACATCTCAAGTACCTTTTCTTCATTGAGACTTTTCCTGGTAACACTTTTCCTGGCCCCTGTGATTGCACAGCCCCCTTCCGTGTTTCTGTTGTGACATTTTCCCCCTTCCTTCAGATGATAAGTATGTATTGAGTACCTGCGATGAGACAGGTGATATTGTGGACCCAGGAAATACAGAGACACAAGGTCTCCTTTCCTCCACCGAGTTAACATTCTAATGAGAAAACAGAAAACAAACAAGCATATACACAAAGAAATAACAGCATATATAACATAGCAAATAAAACTTAGAAAAGGAGTTCAGAGAAAGCTCTCAGGAAGTGACACTGGAGCTAAGACTTCACATGTGAAGATGTGATAGGAAAGCCAGCATCTGAAAACAAAAAAACAAAAAAACAAACCTAAAGTATAAGGATGATTAGTTGAGTTTTCTCATAGGGAGTAGAAAACGTTTGCTCTCTGAACAACCTTCCTGATAATATAGAAGCATATGTTAACTTTCTATGCGTAGGCACTAGAGGAAAATTGTTGGCTTCCAGGAAGACTCCATAGAAGATAAATATGAAAATCTTCTCAATCTTGTATGATGCACCAATTAGTCATTTATTTTCCGTATCTTCCCATCACCCTGTTGGTGGCCACACGGTGTTATGAGAACCACCTCTCTTTTTGCAGGAAGAGAGGGAAAGGATTTATCATTACATATTTCTCAAAGTTTACACACTATTTTCTTCTGACAATAGTTGATTTATGTCTTATGTCCTAAGAGCAAACTCTCCATTTTGTACCTTTTTTATTACAAGCCTGTACTGTTGCCCGTTACTATATTTGTGAGCAATATTGTGAGAAAGGAAGTAAAAATAAGAGAATGATATAGTAGATGAATCCACATGCAAGACAGTGTTTTGTGGGATAATACACTTGAGTTGACAAATCAGAAAGCTTCTCCGTATATGTGATTAAGAAAATAGCAATGCTGGGATCATAATGTATGTATATTTGGGGAAAACTTCTATACATACAAATATCAAAAGAGTTTAGCAAAAAAATTAAAGAATTATTATTTTTCTGTTGGTTATTATTCCAATTAGAATTTCAAAAATGTATCCCTAGAACAGAGTTGCTTTTAGAAAAACGAATTCCATATATTTTACTACATCTATTTCCTTGCAGAGGGATTTAATGTGTCATCTGTAAGATGTACATAATAACACTGTGTTGTTGTGAGGATTAGAAATAATATCTGTGAAATACCTGGCAAGCTTAGTACAAGAACATAAATGGTAATTATAATAAAGCAGTCATAAACCAAGTTGTAACATTCACTTAAATATTAGTTTCAGTTAGACTATATTCAGAGAAATTTGGTATCTCATTTCCCGGTATGCTCCAAAATCCTCCATGAGAGAATGTGAATTTCAAAAATAAATGTGTATAGGACAATTTAATAGCTGCTTCAATTCACCCCATTGCTCAGTGGCATTTGGCTCTGAGAAAGGGAAGTGGAGAAGCAAAGAATCTCAAACCAGCTATTTTTGTTTCTTATTAGCAACCACATGAAAAGATTTGACAAATCATCATTAATGAAAAACCTCATCATTAAACATCATCTGATAAAGCTTATCAAAAGAATGCAGCCAACTGTATTTTATTAATGAGTCTGAGATGGCATAGGAGCAGAAAGAAGATCTTTAATTTTATCCTTAGCTATTTATTTATTTGTAAACTTCATCCTGATATTTTTTTATTTCCCTGTAGGTTCCTTTTGCAATAAAAATGACACCAGGTGCCTCTCAAATTCTTGTCAAAACAATTCTATATGCAATGATCATCCAAAAGACAACAAGTGCCATTGTTCAGACGCGGCCATTGATTTGGACAAAGACTGTGACAACGTGAAAGATCCATGCTTCTCCAATCCCTGTCAAGGAAATGCCACTTGTGTGAACACCCCAGGAGAAAGGAGCTTTCTTTGCAAATGTCCTCCTGGTTTTAGTGGGACAACCTGTGAAACTGCCATTGTTTTCTGTGGCACAAACGCCTGCCAACACGGAGGTGTTTGCCATCAGGACCCTCTTCACCCTGTCTGCATCTGCCCCGATGGATATGCTGGAAGGTTCTGTGAAAAGGATCTTGATGAGTGTGCGTCCAGCCCTTGCCACAATGGGGCCGTATGCCAGGATGAAATCAGTGGCTATTCCTGCTTCTGTGTCCCAGGATATCAAGGCAGGCACTGTGACCTGGAAGTGGATGAATGTGTCTCAGATCCCTGTAAGAACGAAGCTACATGTCTCAATGAAATAGGAAGATACACTTGTATTTGTCCCCGCGATTATTCTGGTAAGTGTTATACATTTAAAGACCAGAGAATGTAATTAGCTTCCCCCCCTTTTTTCTTTTTTTTTTTTTCCATTTATTTGACTGAGAGACAGCCAGCGAGAGAGGGAACACAAGCAGGGGGAGTGGGAGAGGAAGAAGCAGGCTTCCAGTGGAGGAGCCTGATGTGGGGCTCGAACCCAGATCGCTGGGATCACGCCCTGAGCCGAAGGCAGACGCTTAACGACTGCGCTACCCAGGTGCCCCACCCCCCCTTTTTTTAATATGACAGAAGCAGAGGTGACTTTTCAGGTCTCATCCAATTGCTTATGAAAATGGTCTTTAGAAAGCTTCTTAAACCATGAAAAGTCCTAAATGTTTGCCAGTTGTCACTGTTTTTGTTTATTTTTATAAATTCTGTTCACTGTGTCTTTTTTTTAATTACGTTCAGTTAGCCACTGTATAGTACATCATTAGTTTTTGATGTCTTGTGCAACGATTCATTAGTTACGTGTAACGCCCAGTGCACATTGTTGTTGTTTTAAATGGAACCCTTTCATCATTTAAATCTTGGATTCAGTCTAGAAGTAGTGGGCTCTATGGGGCCTCGCTTTCCAGGTCAGGGCCCTTCAAGTTTCCTCATGAGAAGGTGTCTTTTTTCCTAGCTAAAGCGTGCCTGCGAATGCCCAATGTCTGCTTCTGCAGCCTGCTGGGAAGGCAGGCCATAGAATGGATAGACATTAGTGGGTTCTAAAGTGCAGGCAACAGATCAGTGATAGAAAGGCTGCTGGAGCATGGTAAATAAGATAAACCACAATTTTACTAGTAAAGAAGTCACTTTTTTTAAAATAAAGAAGTCACTTCTTTAATTTCTTGGAAATAGCAAATAGTAGTAGCACAAAGTTTCTGCTGACATGGTATTTGAGTACAGAGTAACAAGCTGGCCATTCATTCACTAGAAGGGTACATGCTATTTATTATTCTCCTGCTCAGTGTCTATGCTCCCCATCCTCCTGAACCAGTTACCCAGTTAGGTAATTTCTTCATGGTGACCATCCTTCTTGCACTGTTTTAATCTTTGGATTCTCTACAGTAAGGGGGCAACTCATATAATCTATGTTTTCTCACATTCATTCATCCTAACCTGCTCGCCACTTTCCTGTGCTTCCTGTCACATCAGTGTGACATTATTCACATCTGAATGCCACTTTTCCCTTATCTCTTGCCACTTTTGTAACCTCCTGTGACATCTGGCTTTCAACTTACCTTCTTCTCTCAACCCTTTCGCACTTACTTCTTTGTCTTGTCATTCTTTTCCCGAGTATGTTAAGCAATGTAATTATTTGGTAAGTACTTCTCTTCAAAATTTATAACAGAACCCTCCAATATCATCTTGCTAATATTACACATTCTGGAAATATCTCTTTTATAAAATTGATATATTCCTAGTTGCTCTGGCATGAAATTGGCTCCCTTGCCCTCAATCTTCACCTACAACCAATCTTCAAAATCTATTTGGACATCCAAGATGTCTTCCAAATTGAGCTCCTCCACTCTCTAACCAGTGCCTTGGCTCATGTCCTCATCATCTTGTGTATACTTACTACATACTCCTAAACTCTACCTCCAGCCTCTAGCTTCTTCACGTTGTTCTGAACATTGTGCCTCTGAAATAATTCCTCTAAAATAGATCTGACTGTGCCATTCCTTCTGGAGAATCTTGAGAGCTTCCCACCACACAGAATAATTTTAACATCCCATTGAAAACCCTCCACAATTTGTCCGTTACATATTAGTCATATCTCTACAACCTCTTCCACCAAAGCACTCCCTGTCCCTGAATTGTCTTCATTTTTTCTTCAAGTGGTTTCCCTCCCTCTGAGATGTCCTTCCTCAATTCAATGTCTACTCTGTGAAGTTCTGTACTTTCAGTACTTTGTTCACCTCTTGTCTAACTCAGGAAGCACTTCATGTCTGCTGAAATAATACTTTCAAGCTGCTGTAGTAATTTATTACCTCCATCGTGGTTTGTGCCTCTATTAAAGAACTCTGTCCTATTCTTCAGATATCTGTGTTTTTGTCTCCTCTCACTGAAGTGTTGGTTCCTAAAGGACAGAAATCATATCTTCTATTTATTCTTTAATTCATCAATATTTTGGGGGTATTTTTTATATGTCAGTCATTGTATTAAGAGGAGGCACTGTTCCCAAGGTGCCCAGTATAGTGAATAATGGCTCCTTAATAAACTGTTTCTGAATTGTTCTAATTGCCTAAATTCTTCCATATATTTCTGGGCACCCTTTGTGGTAATGAAACTGAGGTAAATAGATATTAGAGTTTACCTTCTCCATGTATAAGTTATGATGGTAGAATGATATGTTAAGTGGAAAATTATTTTATTATTGATTGCCTTCAACTACCAATATTAAGCTAAAATTTATGAGGAACAGTGAAGGGGCTTATGAAACAGTACTGACACCTGAAAAGCTCCTTATTATGTGCCAAATCATCATATCCATTGTTTAAAATTGAGTTATGGCAATTCAATTTCAGTTTTTAAAATTTTTGAGTAAAAATAAGAGATAAATTTTTGTGGGGTTGGTGTGGGATTGCTTTTGTTTATAATGGACACATTTAACAACTCTTATGGTTTATTAAGATAGTACATTCTATTTCCTGCTGCTAGTACAATACTGTGAACGGTGACTAAAAGTAACAGACATGACTTTGGAGAAATGTTTCAGCCCTATTAGCTACAGTGTTCTGACATAGTCTTATAATTGCAAAACACAGCTTGAAAAATGGTGTTTTACAATATATGTGTTTTTATTTTTTTACATTTCAATTAATTGGATTATAATGAATCCTTTCAGTGGTATAAATTTAGGCATAAAAGACGTCAAGGGTATATTCCAAATGTAGTAAAGCACCTCTATTATCAGGCACTTTACTCTACAATGAATTAATTTATACTGTGGATATACTGTATCCCTGCTGGGCCCAGTGAAAATCAATGCCTTTTTCTCACCAGAACGTTAGCTGAAAGCCCACAATGAGGACGCTTCCCTTGCTTGAACCTTGGTATAACAGAGTTGTTCCCTATTTGACTATGCCCTTCTCTTGTTTTCTAAGAAATCAGCTAAATTTTATTATTTTAGCTCTGCTGACATGAATATAACTTGCTTACAGAGTTTAAAAGACACTCATCAGGCAGTAAGAATCATGTCTGTTATTAGCTAGTTAGGCTCATTCGGACACAAAGGTGCGATTTTAGGCTTGATCACCAATCTCCACAAGTAAAACAGCCTGCATTCTGGGAGCTCATCAGTGGTTCCCAGCCCTGACTAGACATTAGCCATTACCCAGAGAGATCTGAAACAGAGATGCCAGACTCCACCTTCAGAGAGTCAAATTTAATTGACGATTCTAATGTATAGCTAGGGCTAGGAGCCAGAAATCAGGTTTATGTGACCTTAATTTAGAAGCTTTTCTTGCAATATCCCATCATTTAGACCCACAAGGAGGCTAGCTTACCTCGATACCATTCCCTGGCTACCAGTGCTTGTGGCAATTAATGAGAAGCCCAAAGAAGGTCTACAGGACCAAGGGAAAAGCCAGAGCTGGGAAGAGAAGAAAAAGACTATTAGTAATCAGCATGATGCGTAGACATTCTGGCTCAACCTAGACCTCCCAATGAATCCTGGAAGCTATTACAATAACCTAGCTGCTGTGTGCTACATCCAAATTTAGAGGTTCATAAAGAATCTGGCTTACAGGAAAAAGCCTGTGCTCCTCAGAGCAGCAAAGTAAGAAAACGTAATAAATTTTAAAAGACAGAGAGGCAGGAGAGGAAAAAGAGCGGTAGCACATGGAGAGAGGGCTCACACTGCGGGAATCCTGCTCTGTGTGCTCCATTGCGCTTCCTAAGTGGTGATTCATGAACTGCAGAAATAGGTTCAGAGAGAGCCACGGAAGATGCTGGTGAGAATATGCCAGGCATAAGCAAAAACTCCAATTTAAGCTGAAAGTAAACAGTTGCAAACTTCTTTAATGAAAAGAGTATTAGCCTTGAGCATGTGACTGCTTTTAGTTCAAGCTTATGCAATGCATCATGCTTTCACTGAGGTCTCTCTTAAAATTAGCAGATTGATGAATGAAAATTTTCACATTAAGATGCCTGAAATATGAGAAAAATGGGGCCACAAGAGGGCAGGAAAAGGGCAATCAGATGCATGATGAAGCAAAACACTGTAGGAAAAGATCTTATATCCTCTATTATAAAATAGGTCTTTGGCATAAAAACAATCTTGTGGAAAATAAGAAAAAAAAACCCACTTCATCAAATTTACTTATTGATTATAAGATGCATCTTTATTTCAGAAATGAAAACATATGAAAAAATTCATTTTAATTCAAGAAAATGTGTTAGTGTATGGAGACTAGTTAGAAGACTAGTTGGCACATGGAGACTAGTTAGTTAGAAAGCCACTGCAATACCAGGGGTAAGACATTAGGACCCAGCCTGGAAGACGGACTGTAGGGATGAAGGTGACGGTAGGTGTAGGGTTCACTAAGAAGAAGACTCACTTGCCATTTATTAAAGCCAGAATATTCCCAAACTTACTATACCCAAGAAAAACTTGAAATCTCTAATATGAAAAATAAGAATGCATTAAAAGTTCAATTTCCATTTCCAACTTAATACACTCATCTCTATCAGTGCTTCTTGAAGTTTAGTATGCATCTGACTCACCCAGAGACCTTATTAAAATACAGTTTCTGATTTAGTAGATTTGTGGTAGGGTCTGTGCATTCATAACAAGTTCCCATGTAATACCGATGCTGATGCTGCTGGTGTGGGGACCACACTTTGAGAAACCACTGATGTAGACAATAACGTGGATTTTCATGTGACAACACAAAGTAATGTGTGAGTGTGTGTGTGTGTGTGTGTGTGTGTGTAGTATTTATTGATAGTAACAGTTCTGGATAAATGATATGACTAAAAATAAATATCTGTTAAATTCATTCAGTTGTTAATTTTGTCAACACACTCACGTATGTATATACATTGAGCTAGGCATTGTTATAAGCTCTGTAAAAATAAGAATAAAGAAAGGTGATGAAAAAGTCCTCTTAACATTCTAGAGGGAAGAGATAGACACGTATAAAATAAGTAATAAATGAAATATATAGTGGGTTAAGTGGTGAAAAATACAGTGGAGAAAAGTAAAAGTCAAACAAAAAGGGGGAATTAGGAATTAACTTTAAGCTGAATGACTAGGGAAGGGCTTACTAAGAAGGTAACACATGAATAAAGTTCTAGAGAGGTAAGGAAGGCAGTCAGGCAAATATCTTGTGGAATAGCATTCAAGGCAAAGGAACAGCAGATGCAAAGGCCCCGAGGTCAAGAGTACTGGAATGTATGAGAAGCAGCAATGAAGTTGATATGACTGGAGTGCAGTGAACAAGGAGAAGGAGACATAATAAGACTACTGGGGCTTGTGCGCTATTGTAAGGACTTTGGCTCTTGCTCTTAATAAGATGGGAAGTTGTTGGATAGTTCTGAGCAGAGGACTGAAATGATTTGACTCACATTTTAAGAAAATCACTCTCCTTATTATGTTGAGGATATACCAAAGCATGTGGTTAAGGTAGAACTAGGCGCCCAATAATACAATAACCCAAGTCAATAGACTACTATTAAATGGGAAAAAGCAAAAGAAAAGCATCAAGTTTTAACAACACCTTTTTCCTCCTTTAAAATTTAAGATAAGAATTAACACAGAAATATCATGGATCTTGCAAACAAAATGTGAGCACACCTTTCCTGACCTGCTCTCTATTGCCCTCTGGTGGGAGGTCTAGATTATGCAGGACAGGTCTACTCCAGAATAGTTCCAGCGACAGTGTGGTTTTCCTTACTAGTTTATATCAATTGCATTGTCATACAGTCTTTCACATGCACACCTGAAACTTATTCTACCTCTCTGCATTACATGGTTACTCATTTATAATTTCCTATCAGACCTTATTCTATTAATAATTTTTTTTATGTTCTTTTCTGTGCTCTCTCCAATAGTCCTCATCCATTCTGATAAATAAGACAAACAGGTCACCAACTCTGACGCCGCTATTACAATGGCATTTATCAAAAGCACAATTTGAATTTCGGTCAATGTGGAGATTTGAATCTAGGCTTAATGTTCCATCTTTTCTAAATATATTTTTGATCAACTGAATCACTTTTCTAATATCATTTTTCTATGACAAATCATATAGATAATTTAATGGTCATGAACATAATTTGGGGAAATAAAAGTATTATATATTATAAAATCTAAGCTTATTACATGAGAAAAGTTGTTATTTTCATTATGATTACCATTATTACTGTAAGTTTTTTACTGATTACTGATTTACTGATTATTGATTTACTGATTAAAGTTTTTCCATAAACTTAATACATAATACAAAGTTAATACATAAACCATTTGATACGTTTAAATCAACTTATTGGGAATAATTATTAATAGTCCATATTTATATAGATATACAATATGTAAGACATGAGTTTAAAGAACATTTAAATATTGTTTCCGTGAGCATCAGCCAAAATACCTCACATTTAATTCACCATCTACATATGCCCATAACAAATATCTTTCACACCCAAAAGGCAAATAATGTGTGCCAGCCAAAAAAGAATATTTGAATTTCACAAACTGTATCTTCATGGCATCAAAGGAAAACGATTGTTTTTCTATATGCTCTTAACTATGAAATTGATCATTTTTTGTAATGTCCTGTAAAAAAAACTAAACACTTGTTCAGGCCTTTGCTCAGAACGAGAGCCATGTGAAATACTTTCATGAAGAAATGAAGTTGCTGGCTTTCGCCAAATGTTTGTTGAATGAGTGAACAAAATAACACATATTATCCACTCAGCAAATATTTATGACATACTTGCATGGCCCTGGACATTGTGCCAGACTGTGGAGACATAAAGATGACTAAGACAAAATTTATCCCCAACAAAATACTCACAGTTTATTCTGGAAGGAGGCGTGCAAACAAAACTCACAGTCTCTCACTGAGCAGAATGCTGAGGAAGCACAGAGAAAGGAGCTGATGACATTGCTTAGGGTCAGGAAGATCTTCATAGAACAAGTGGCCTACGAGCAGAGCAAAAATGCATTTCTTTCAGGACGCTGAACGACACTTACGTCTTCTGACTACATTTATTAGTAGAATTATTGTATAAGTAATAATGAGCTGAATAGCAAGGGGGGAAGGGCTGCAGAGGTTTTAGAAAGGGGTGAATGTCTCTTCTGTCATCTTGGATTTGACACCTGGTTTGTGGTTTAGCGAGTGGATGCGTATGGCACGCTCCATTTTAAACTCCCTGAGTACTTCTAGTGACTTCCTAGCTATCAGCAAGGTGTGTGCGCAGGTCTGAGTGAGAAGGGGATGAGCTAAAAAACATATAGTAATATGAAGTATGGGTGGAATGGAAAGACTGTGGAATTTGAAAGCAGAAGACAGGGCTTCCAGTCCCACCGTTGATGTGTTCTAGTGGTTTCTAGTGGTTTGACACTGATAAATAGTTCCGAGCTTCTGGGTCCTCATTCTAACGTACAGGCATAATAATATCACTGAATTCTCAGGGTCATGGTGATGATGAAATGACTTGCTGAAAGTTTTTCCATAAACTATGAAGCCGTAAAAATCCTGGTTGTCACTAATTTAATATCTTCAAATTTTGCTGCTAGGTTTTAACAATATTTACCTATACTTTTTACGGGTATCCTTTTCTTACACTGAATTGCTTTCTTTTTTGAATATATTAGAACCATACTCAGGGATAAATTACTGAGGTCATAATCTCTGTGCTCTATTTACAAGTTTAAACTGGAAAATTATGATATGTGTAGGCAAGAATTTATTCTCTGAAGCTGCCATATTATAAAACAAAGGATTTAGAAATGTATTAGTATTATAACATTTCAAATATTCAGGAATAACAATTATCCTAATGATCAGACACAAGAAAGATATCTGTTATGATTAAAACATTATAATTACAGAAGTGTGAAATGTATGTATAACATTGGCATATTTACTATAAAATGCAAATATTACAATTTTCCTATTATCTTCCCAAGAAACTCACAAAATTAAGCAAGATAGAAACCATTTATAAAAGTGGAGTGTTTTTCAAACATAGCATCTTGGATACTTGGAAATGGGTTACTCCGAATTAAACTTTATATATATTTTACCAATTTTACAGATTAAAAAGTATACATACACATACATATTAAACACAGGCAGTAGACTGAGGAAGTCATGCATGTTAATTAAGAATATAATATTTTAATATCAAATAACGCCTTTGTACATGTTACGATATTTATGAGAGGAGTAACGTGGGAGGAAGAGCATACAGACAGACTTTGAGAAGAAGGAAGGGTGAGTTTGTTAGTACTGGGAGAAGCAGTAAGCGCGGGGAAGTAGAATATTTAATATTTCCACAGACAACCGTACTCCTGAAAGTATCGCTAGATTCAAGAAAGCACAAGAATGCACTCCCTCTTCTCTGCTCTTAAGGCTGACCAACAGGAGCCGGTCTTTCTATCCCTAGAACGAGCTCTAGCCTCCATGATTTTTCTAGAAAGATGAGAATCCTGCAATAGTGTCAAGGACATTCTTCCACTTGCACCGATGGTAGAAGGAGTAGATGGGAGGACAAATACAATAACGACTAAGAAAACCTGCAAAAAACAAGTTTAAGATTGAAAGCAGCGGTTATTCCAGTTATGTCTCGCTGCGAAAGCAAATCCTATAGAAACGAAAAAGATTTCCATGATCTGTAATGACAAAATAATAGAATCAGTCATTCATAAAGAAAGCAGCACATACTGCACACGAGCGTGTCTTGCCATGAAGAGTACCCGGAGACCGGGGAGAGTTCGAGGGTCGTGGAGACACAAGGCCACCGCCCAGCTGCAGGCCCCACCTACCCAGTGGCGCCTAGTTCCGCAAGGGCAGGCGTGGGGCTACCTGACTGCCTGGTCAGGAGCGGTGCGAAGGCCTGGGGAGCCCTGGGCGCCGGCGTGGCTGCCGCGATGCGCCATGCGCCGTCCGCAGAGATGACTGCGCATGCGGGACCTGCTCCGCGCTCTGTAGCAAGCGGGAATCCCGCCCAGCCCAGTTCCTGCTCTGCGCCCGCACGGGATCCGGGGAGGCCCGGTCCCTAGCCTGGGCTCTTGCGGGAAGGCGGGCATCTGGCTACGTTCAGGCCTGTACCTACAGAAAGGACCCTGACTTCCAGAAGCCAGTTATGTCAGGAACTCTGAAGCCTTGCTTCGTGGCACCAGGATACCCTGGAATAAAAGACATTTGGGATCACCCGTTTTTGGAGAGGCCTCGGTCCGTAACAGGCAGCACATTCATATGGGGGACTGTCGCTTATTTGCAGCCACCGCCTCAGAGTGATTCACAGGGTTGGGGCACCCCTGCATCCGGGAGGATATGCGGGTGGTTGGCGCCAGACCCTAGCTCCGCAGGCCTGCGGAGCACTGGCTGTTGAAGACTTGCTGAAGGGGTATGTACTACGCTTGCCACGGGTATGGTTCCGGGAAATCAGGGGTCTGGAAGCCGTCCTGCGTCTGGAGAGGCCAGGTCACTGGAGTGGGCTCTCATAGGAAATAAGCACCTGCTTAATTCCAAGTCACAAACAACCTACTGATGACTGTTCCCGTTGAAGGCAGATCTGGGGGAATTTGACCGTCCTGCCATGGCCAGGTGGGGCAGGCTTGCCTGGGGATCCTCCAGCAAGAGACATCCGGGAGTCCTAGTACCTGGAGAGTCCTGGCTCCTGGAGTCTTGGTGCGGGAGAGCTAACAGGGCGTATTGGTCTCGCACAGCTCTCTGAAGCAAGCAGAAATCTGGTCCAGCTGCAGTCCCTAAACCAGGCCAGGACCGGTTCAGGAGACGCTGTGTGTCTGTGGTGTTCTGTGTGGGAAACGAGGTGTCTGCAAACGTCTAAGGTTGCCTTCACAAAGGGACCCTATCACTCCGAACCAGATATCTCCGGAATTCTGAAGCCTTGCTTGGGGGGACCAGGGTACCCTGGAATGAGAAACATCTGGGATTTCTGTTTCCTGGAGGGGCCTGGGTCCCCATCAGGCAGCACGTCCAAATGGGGAGTGACTATTGCCATCTTAGTATCAAATCGTATTGTGGGGGGAGGGGCCCCCTCCACCCATGAGGCTATCTAGAATGTGAGGCTGGGTGGTAGACCTCAGGCCTGAGGGGCTCCAGATGCCCTGGAGAGAAGACCGTACGGCACATGCTGTGCAGTGTAGTTCGAGGTAGCCAGAGATTGCAGTAGGACCCCAGTCGAGCGATGCCAGTGCCCTGGAGTGGGAATTTAGGAAACAAAGCATGGAATTTCATCCCTAACCTAGCTATGTAAGTTTGTTCCCCTGAGGGCAATCTAGTGGGAATCTGATTGCCTTACCTTGGCTAGGTGGGTAGGCTGGCCTGGGGATCATTCAATGAGAAGCCAGGGAGCCCTGGTCCCTCCGTAGAGGGAGGCCAGATCACTGGAGTTGACTCTTGTGGTAATAATAAAGTATTAATAATACTAATAAATAATACTAATAAGATAAATACAGTAAGTAAATGATAAAATAATGTAAAAATATAAACCAATTTTCATAGTTCATCAGAATTAATCACTGATAGTTACTTTGATTCCATATAAATCAAGAGAGAAAAAAATCTGCAACTGAAATATAATACAACACCAAGACACTCTTGATTATGAAGTGTATCATAATTCCTAGATTTAAATCTATGATGGAGAAAAGAGCAGTCTTCAAATTGATAAAATTCAGTCATCTTTCAGAGATGAATCCTAGGCTTATAAAGTCTACTTTAAGTGACTTTTTTAAAAGGTATTTGTAACTTTCTGGTGTCCTTAGAAAAGGTATATCTAAATGCACAAGCTAAATCTTATTGAGTAAAAACTCAAAGATGTTCCCACTGAAAATAAAAAATCTGCCTTTAATCTCTCGTAGCATCTTGCTAATCAGTATTATGCTTGTTTCACTATTAATCAGCACAGTCATCAGCCTCTTTGCTCTGAGGATGTTAAAAATATTATAACTATGATATAGAGGAGGAAAAGGTAGTATAAATCTATAGCTGTAATGGTAATTGGTGCTAGAGTACCTCTTTGCAGTGATACTTGGTTCAGACTTGCACTGATAATTGTTGTAATCGATACACCATGCATCATTCTTTAAAGAACCCAGGAATAGTGTATATAATTCTTATTCTAAAGGAAATATTATGCATAGAGGCCAGTTAGATATTAAACATACTAAGCGGATTCTGAAACTTAGGATGATAACCCAAGGCTAGAGTATAATTATTTCCAAGCATGGGCTCTGCAGATAATGAGAAAGGTGTTCAGAGTGGTCTGTCGTTGCCACACTGCATGCATTGTGCATCCTTTCCCCACTGTAATGAGTGATGAGCACAACACTGGTGACAAGACCTGCTCCAGGCTGATAACATAGGATGTGTGCTATCTCATGGCACAGAATGTTAACATTGATCTATAATTGCTGAAAGATGCATATTGAGTTGCAAAATCTCTCAACGCTGATCAGAAGTTTAAGGCACAATCATTCAGAAACAATGTTTAGTTTTAATCATTTGCCAAAGCCATGAATTTGCCTTTGTGGCTTTTGATTTAGAGTGGGCCCAGGCTCACAGAAGCATTGAGGACCTCCGTCCTGGCAGAGCAGATTGCCTTCTGGGACAGATGATGGATTAATCCATAGCTATGACTGGATCATTCATTCAAAATTCATTGCACATTTTCTCTTTTTGTGTGCATTTTCTATATTCAAGAACATGGGCTAAATGCTATAGATCTTAGTGTTAAAGGTAAAAAAAAATCACTTTGGTGGTTTTGTAGATAATATGAACAAATAAGCATTTGTCGTTAAATGTATTACATACTTTTATATTACAGGGGATTATAAGAGAACTGTGGAGTGGCACCTAAGGCCGATCTAAGTAGTTAAGTATAGTTTCCGGCATCATGTGATACTCAAACTCATTATTTCAGAACTAATTAGAATTAACTGGAAGGAAGTAGGAATGAGGAGCGGGACATCACAAGCAAGGGGAATACCTGTGTGCAGCCTAAAGACATGAGAGACCGTGGAGCTGCAGGAGCATCATTGTAGGCGGTACCAATAGAGTCCACATCTTTTCGAATCTTCTACCACATTTGAAGGCTTTATCCTGGAGACAAGAGGAACTATTTATAAATTTTGCACAGACAATGATATAATCAGATTTGTATTTTAAAATAATCATTCTCAAATGTAGACAATGACTTGAAAGAGAGATGTCTGTAGCAATAAGACAAGAAGAGGGATGGTGATGGGGTGCCTGAGTGGCTCAGTCATTAAGCATCTGCCTTCGGCTCAGGTCATGATCCCAGCATTCTGGGATCGAGCCCCACATCAGGCTCCCTGCTCAGCGGGAAGCCTGATTCTCCCTCTCCCACTCCCCCTGCTTGTGTTCCCTCTCTTGCTGCCTCTCTATCAAATACGTAAATAAAATTAAAAAAAAAAAGAGGGATGGTGAGCTGAGTAAGGTTGAGACAATGGGGATGGCCCTTTAGATCCATTTCCATGGGGGAAATGACAGGATTTGGTGACTAATTGGAATGTGGGAAATAAAAACAAGATGATGATAACTCTTAGAAATCTGGCTTGGGTGATTTAGAGATAATCCCATTCATTGAGAAGTTTGGCAGGGATAGGAGTATAGGGAGTCATTGAGGGTGGATTGAGGAGAGTTTATATTTGGAATTGTAGAATGGTGTCTGTTGGGAGAGTTGGAGAAGACATCCTAAGATGGTTGGAGTCAGAAGGGTAATGTGGCCTAGAGTTACAGACTGCTAACGTATAGCTTATGTAAAGATGTCACAGGAAAAACTTCCTGATACTCCTTAGAATGGTCACCTGCTTCTGGATCCATAGTCTTTTCTTAAACACAAGTTAAGTAAACACACTTTAATTTTTTCCAAAGTGCCTTTAACTCCTTCGCCTTTGCTGGAATTTGGCGTTTATCTGATTAAACCACTTTCTATGCAACCCTTATAAAGGTTTTTTTTTTTTTTCTCGATTTTCAAGGCCAGGAGGGAAGGTTGGCTTTCTCACTAACCCCCCTACGCCTGAAAGACCACTGGTTCATCTTTCACTTACCGCTCACACTACTCTTTTCTTTTCCTTACAAGCCATTATTTCCTAACCTCCAGGACACTCCCAGTATTCTCAATGACGTCTGCTCTTTCCCAGCCAACTTCTTTACCTTTGGTTCAATTCAGCAAAATGTGCTAAACACTTGTCATGGGGCAGGTGTCTGCTAGACACCGAGGATGTACATCCTTGAAGAACGTAAAGCCCTGGGCTGTGGTGTAGCCTTGTGGCTAATAGCACAGGCTCTAAATTCAGACGGCCTGTAATCTAATCCTGGCTCTACCACTTTTTAGCCTTTTGGTTTGTATGAGGTTTCTTAACTTCTCTGTGCTTCAGTCTCGTCATGAAGAAAATGAGCGTAATGATAGCACCTCATGAATAATTTTTCAAATATCAAACAAAATCAAATAATATACATAAAACGCTTAGCACGGTACCCTACGTGAAATAAGCTCTCAATGAATCTCAGCTCTTACTATTAATAATAAGAAAGGATCCTTGTCCTTAAAGCAGTTGTTGGAGATTAGCAAGCAACAAATAATAAAATATAATGCTGTAAATGCTAAAAAAATGCAGGAGGGTAGAACCAGTAAGGAAATCAGGGAAGACTTCACTGAGGATGGGGCATTTAACATAAATCTTAAAGGATGATTTCATCAGATGGACAAGTAAGAAAGAACCTTCAAGAGAGAGGGAGAAGTAGTGTGTCCAAACTCTTGGAGGTAGGGGTATATGGTGGGTTTGAGAAAAAGAAATTGATCTGATACGACACGTATACTGGCATAGAGAGTGATGATAGAATTGTGTTGGGAAATGAAACCAGAAGTATTACCAAGGTTTTTAGATCTCAAAATGAGATGTTTTCACTTTATCCAAGTCCAGTTAGGAGTTTTGCAGAACTTTATGAACTATGCTTTCTGCATTTCTGGAGCTTCCTATTTTCAGTGACTACAGCCAGACACTGATGCAGCGTCAGGTTGGACCCTCTCATCATTCCAAACTGCTTTCCCGCCGAAGTTCTCACCACAACCTGAGCTTCCGGTGTCCTTGCTTCTGTTAAATTCTTACCTCATCTTTAGCAGAATACCAACCACCTGGCTTCTCCATACTCATACCATCCAAAACTCCTTCTGTCTCTTGTTATCTCCTTACGAGCCTGGACTTTGTGGAAAGCTATTCTACTGATGTGCCTGTATTATCTCTGAACCTTCTTGTTCTTGACCTGCAATTATTTCCTTGCAGCTTTCCAGTTCTGGAAAGCCCCTCATTGTCTACTCTTTTCTCCTAATTTAAAGTTGATTGCTCTACCTCAGATAATTACTGCCTAATTTGGGCTATATATTTGCCATTGCTCACTAGCTACTTATATGTCCATTGTAGGCCTTTTTAAAAAAGGTCATATTAGTATAGTGGCTGCTCCAAATTTGTCCAGTCTCTAGCTCCTGTACTCTTGGTATGCCATCTGTATTTGTTTTAATGGAATTTGAAGCTATTCCAAATTTCCTTCCAGGAATATGTTTGCTTCCAAACACTTTTCAAAAAAATTTTTTATTTTGTCTACCCTGAGGAATTGAAGAAGGAATAGGAAAAAAACAAATATAGGTAACACCTACCATTCATTGAGCGTTTACTATAATTCAAGCTTGGTATTAGCATATGGCAGAGCAGAGCTTAGTCCAGAGTGGTCTGTCTACAAAATCCATCTTCTTTCTACTCTTCCATGATAAATGGCAAAGGAAAAGGGGAAGAAGGAAAGTAATAATAGTAGGTACAGTTTTTATAATTTCCTAACTCAGCATGCTACAAAAAGTATTTGTTGCACTAATTGGAGAAAGCATTTGCCTGCCTTTCATGCTTCAATAAGCATTCTCTATAAAACTGTAATTTCCATCTACCCAGGTCCTACATAGTTTTCTCTGTTCTGCCATTCTGTACTATGGTGGCTTGGGAATTATGTGTGTCCTGATGTCTTTCCAAAGTTCTGTAAGAGAAGTGAAGACAACTTCTCTCCTTGGATCTCAGCACTTATCTGGGGTGGTATCAAGTTCCCAACTCACCCAGGGTGAGGCTGAAGAGTCTGGGACTTTTGCTCCGCCTTCATTTTTGCTACATCTTTAACTCTCTGCTTATCTCTCACCTGAGGTGGGCCAAAAACTGAACAGTTCTGCTCGTTTAAATATTCTATTCAAATCTTTCCTGTCTCGGGTCTGTGTATCAGTCAGGTTTTGGTCAGGAAAAAAAAGAACTCGTTCTATGTATATCAGTTATAAAAAGTTTAAATGGGAATTAAGGGCTTATCCACAGAAAGGCTCCATAATTTGTGGGTCCTGCGGCAAAATAAAAAATGTGGGGCCCCTTGTTAAAAATTTTTAAGAATTTCAAGATGGTGACAGGAAAACAAACCAAGCAGGAGTCGGTTAGAATTGAACTATGACCTCTCCCAACACACAAATTCCTC
The DNA here is from genome assembly GCF_017311325.1 of Ursus maritimus. Taxonomy (NCBI): domain Eukaryota; kingdom Metazoa; phylum Chordata; class Mammalia; order Carnivora; family Ursidae; genus Ursus; species Ursus maritimus. The sequence continues at coordinate 97,515,076 of NW_024424452.1, forward strand.
TGTTGAAGTTCTAAACTCTATGTCGAAGTACCTCAGACTGTGACAAATATTAGTTAAATATTTGGCTGTGAGAAAATTTCTGAACTTCTTTTGACAGTTAATGCAAATTGAGTAATTCAGAGTGAAACTACCCCTGTCAGGAATTAATGATCTGACAGCTTAGGTCACCTGTATTTATGTAGGGATTGCCTTTGTGGATATTAGCACAGTATCCGTTATAGTAAGTTACCAAAGCTAATGACGTCAGGGGATTTTTTTTTTTTCCTGTCCTATACTTATTTCGGTGCAGAGTTCTCCTTGTCCTGCTTTTTTTTTCATACCCTTTCTATTTTCTTATGTTTCATACTATTAACTGTTAATGAATTCCAACAGACTGGTTTGGTTCCTGGGTGGATTTTTATGAAGGAATTTTCTAATTTGAGTTTTCTATTTGTTAGACAATCAACCACAGAAATGCTACTCACTGTGACTCTATTCAATTTCTATTACTGCATATAGTTATAATAACATGGTGCTGTACTTACTAACACTAGCCATAAAATGAATGTTTCCAGATAGAATGGACCACACAGTTCAGGTATGTTTTTGAAGGCTGATTAATTGTATATTTAATGGATGTAAGCATGTGATTGACAGTAAGCATCCAAATGAAAAATGAAAATCATAGTTATCCAGATGTTTTATCTATGAAGCCAGCATCTGGAAATACAGAGACATCTGGATGACTGACTGTACTTAAACCACATTCATCTGACTACTTTGGCATCGTGCAGGCATTGACCTAATCATTTTTGACTATATCAGCAGTGGTGATAAGCTGCAATAAAATCATATTACTAAGTAATATCAAGGTAATATAAATAAATCACCCCAAAGTAACTAGCTGAATTGAAATTGTATCTAAACTATTGAAAGACATTCTTATATGTACATCAAGATCACTTTTAAAGCTAAAGTAGTTGAGCTACAACATGTAAGTGGAGTTTCAGAATTTAAAATATGGTTTATAATGTATTTCTTAAGCACTAGGAAGTAATCTGGGTGCATATCAGATGAATATATGAATTTTATTTGTGTTATAAAAAAATAAGATTTAGAAAAGCTTTAACAAGTTCTAAACCACTGATTTGGTTTGCTATGTTAATACTTTCCAGCAAATATAGATGACTAAAATACCAAAGGATATAGTCTAATATCACATAGGGAAAGGCACTATGGACAACTGAAGTGATAAAAGAATGGGAATTTGTAGTGATAGGAATTGCACAAAGACAGTCATTGATGAGAATGCGACACAGGCAAGAATGCCTGTGAAATCACCAAGCCTTGACCCTGCATATGGTGGTGTTGAGTAAGTGCCAGTTGCCCTCTGCTCAGAGAGCACTACAGGAACCCACAAAGACCAAACGTTCCTGGGTGGGCATCATTCACTCTGCTTAAAGTTGTGATCGATCATTGTCATTTCAGGGGAGGTAATTTTGTGCCTTATAATTACTGAAGACTAGCCCATATGTTAAAAAATAATTATAAGAAAAATATTTTAAAGAACTTATAATTTTTGTCTTATACACATTCTTGGAAAATAGAGATACCTATGATCATATTATTTTGTGTGGCAGAAATAGAGATACTAAAATATTGCTGAAAAGCCATTTCAGGGAGAGAATGAGAATGAGAACGCAGGTCTTCTACTGGCCAGTTCAGTGTTCTTTCCCTTGACCTTACAAATGCCAAGTAAAACAGATACGATTGATCTCATTCCCAGACTGGGTAAGAAACAGCCAGACCTCAAATGGCAAGCCATTTACCTTGCAACAAATACAGTTCCACAGCTTTCTATTTTTATCAACATCAAATTTGATTTTTAAGTATTTTTCTTCTCAGAAAACAATCAAATTTAATATGCTGGCATCCCTTTCAACTTAGGTATTTATAGGATCTTGGCACAGTTGTAAATGGTCAGCAATGTTAGAATATTCTACTGCTTTTTCTGTCAAGAAAGGCGGCACGTAATCAAACGGCTAACAACTTCTGAGTCACTTGAAAATCCTTCAATGTCATTTTAATACATCATTTATTATCCTGGGTTATAGGCCTAGAAATAAAGATATGCAAATACAGATATTGCCCCTTTTGTATCTTTTAAAACATATGCAAATTTGATTATTGTATATCAAATATTATTTTGGTAGATTTGGTAGGGTAGTTTGTCTCCATGTGACTACTTTTGTAAATCTTAAACTTCTTTTGCTTACTAAATAATCTTCCCTCACTATTTGGATGGGAATAAATACAGATTTTTTTTATGTAACATTACCTTACAATGAAGTAGCTCCTAATAATGCTACTAATTAAGTTTAAATCACAAACTGATTTCCTAATTAAAAGTAGTACTTTACAACACTATAGAAAATTTAAATTTTTAAAAAAGTCTACGCGGAAGTAGCACTTGAGGAAATAATTGCACATTGTATTTGTCCAATACATGTAGAAGGAACAAGTATTTTTTTTTCTCATTTAGTATGTTCCACCTACTGTTACCATCATAAGCACATTGTAATTTTAATAATAATCCTGGGAGGTAATTACAAATATTGGTCCCATTTTTCAGGTGTAGAAACTGAGATATGGAAAGGTTAAGGAATTGCCCAAGGTCACACGGCTAATAAGTGGCTGTGCCAAGATCCCAACCCAGCTCATTTGGCTTTGGAGTCTGGGCTCCTACCCACTTCTCTATATGATGCCAAACTAAGTGTTTAAAAATAATTTAAAAACATTGACCAGTCCCTTTTAAGCTTCCAACAAAAGTACAGTTAACAATAACTTTGTTCTAAAAATGACTCGTTTCAACAGACGAAAAAGCCACAAGCTGTTGTATGCAACAGTTCTTTGTAAGTAACAGCTGCTCTGCATTGTGCAACTTCCCACAAGCATGCCAGGACGTTAATATCAATTACAATTAAGGAGGAAAATTATTTTGGGTAACATAACATTTGACAAGAGCTTTGGTAAATAAAGCGCTGGCAAAGAGCTGAAATATGAATTCTGTACTCAAACTTTTCCTTTTTTCTGTGCTGACTCTCTTGAAAGGTGTGAACTGTGAAATGGAAGTTGATGAATGTTGGTCCCAGCCCTGCCGAAACGGTGCAACTTGTCGGGATGCTCTGGGGGCTTATTTCTGTGACTGTCCCCTTGGATTCGTAGGTGAACACTGCGAACTCAACAGTGATGAATGTGCCAGTCAGCCGTGCCTCCATGGAGGACTGTGCGTAGATGGGCAGAGGAGGTATGTTTTCTCCTATGTTTGGGTGATTGGCTTAGAGAGAACTCACGGACCAACAGCTATTGTACCACTCTGGGGAATTTGGAGAGCTTATGTCCTTAGCTTAAAATGTTCATAGTGCTTTGCACTTTAAGTGACAACAAGTAGTAACATTCAGATTTTACTTAAAAATGCATCCTTCGAAGGTCATTTGTCCCAAGAGTGAGGATTTTCCAAGTCCCTCCTGTAATCGTTTAAGCTTTTATGTTACAGAAAAGTGCCAGCTTTTCAATTCCATGAAATAAACCTGTTGTAGATAGGGAAGGTACAAAAACAAAGCTAGAGATCATTCTATATGTAAATATTAGGTGGTATTTACATAATAACAAGCATATAAATCAAGTGGTGAAAAATAAATCCTTTAGGAATTTTATATAAACAGTGTTGGAAAAGGCAGTGATATTAAATTGATTATATCTTGAATTTTCAGGTGTTCAGGTAATTGGGTGAATCCTTTTGAGAGGGTAGAATGGTGAGAAGTAGCCATGCGATTCTGTTCCAAAGTAGATTCTATCATTGGATTTTCAGTAAAGTAATAAACAATAAACAAACAAATAAGTAAACAACTCCTTAATACGATACATATAATAAATTTAGGTAACGGTAGTTGAATTCATATAAAACATTTTAGAGAACTTTCTGATACCTATTTTTTTTAAATAGGCTCCACACTTAGCGTGGAGCCCAACATGGTGCTTGAACTCATGACCCTGAGATCGTGACCTGAGCTGAGATCTAGGAGTCGCAGGCTTAACCGACTGAGCCACCCAGGTGCCCCTGATACCTATTTTAACCACAAATATTGAGTTATCAAATGCATAACAATTTGAACAGCATTAGTACTTAATGTCTTATTGGGTCCTTCAACAGTTCAGTGGAAGGCAAGATAAGCATTAACATTCTGCCATTACATTAAGGTGTCTAAAGTTCAGGGAAGTTAGGTGACTCCCACAGTTCACACAGTTAATTCTTTGCAAAGGAAGGACTAGAATCCAATTCTCTTTTATTTAGTAAGTAAGATAGAATTTATCACAAATCTGAGTTTCAAAGAGAATCAGATTCAAAAGGGGAACAGTAAAAGGCATGTGTACTTCAACTATATCCAGCAAAATGATATGATTTTAAATAGAACAATATGGGGTGCCTGGGTGGTGTAGTTGGTTAAGAGACCAACTCTTGGTTTTGGCTCAGGTCATGATCTCAGAGTCATGGGATTGAGCCCCGAGTTGGCTCTGCACTCAGTGTGGGGTCTGCTTAAGATTCTCTCTCTCCTTCTTCCCCACCCCTTCCCCTCTCTCAAATTAATAAATAAATATTTTAAATAAACACATAAATAGAACAATATAATTGTATATTTCTTTTGTAAACTATGAAGCCTAACTTCTAATCGTGTTCCACATCTTGCCTCTGACTTTCAGGTTAACCCAAATCATTCACCAGGGGCAATAATCTACATTCTTGAAGGCAGGTTACTGACAAACATGCAGACACACCAGAATGCAAGTTTCCATACATGCACTCCAGAGGAAGAGCAGGAGGTCCTCCCATCCATGCTTTGCTATCTCCACAAAGCATCAGACAGAAAATACACAAAGCTTTTGCTTCCTATGGAAATGCAAGCAGAACAAGGCAAACTCTGCCATCTTTCATTTCTTTAACTCGTATGCCATGAATAATTTTTCTGTTTTACCCTTATCTCTCTTGCTACCTAAATTTTGAGAAGTTAATCACAAGGCCAACAAATACAACTTGATTTTAATTGCCCACAACAAAAAATTAACACATTTGCTATGAGGTTAATGGGAAAGTCAGAAACTACACACACACACACACACACACACACTAGGTTCAGACCAAAGGAATATGCAAATAGAGTCTCTAATTCTGGGAACTGAGATCCACTAGCCAGCCTCGAGTAGATAGCTCTTGTCTCTAATGTCTTACATATAGTAGATTTTTAGTAAATATTTTTAATTAGTAAGAGGATTTCTCACTAGCAATACAAATAAAAATTATAGTAACCTATTACATTTGCTAATATTTCAGGTTCCTTAATGAAATTTTAATATCTGTTTGGTGGGAAATATACACACAAGCCATTGAGAAGACGACTCCAAGTCTTTATAAATTCATAGGTGTTCTTTCCGCCAGAACTTCATTTTATCTAAGTTGAGTGTGGAAGCCCATCTTTTTACAATATTAAATCCCTGAGGCGATCCCATCTAAATTAAAAGACTCCTCTTGATAAGGTCAACAAGTTTCTCTATCAGATTTGTGTTTTGAATCTGTCAGATAATCTCACTCAACCAATGAATGGTTAAAAATAGCAAGACTCAAATATTTCTGTAATCTAAAAATAAGAGAACATAAGTCACAATTCATGTAATGAGGGCTTTTCCTGTTTTTTAAATAATTTATTGTTTCATTTTTCATAAGGGACCTTATTAATGGGCTGTATATATAAAAGAGTGACACAGTGTTATAAATCATTCTCTACTGCCTTCACAATATTAACAACTTTATTTAGTACTACTTAGTAGTAATTCATTATTTTCTGATGCTTCAGATACTGTGTCTATTCTTTATATGCACATTTAATTATCATAATAACCCTTGACATAGGTATTATTATCTTCAATTTATGGATGAGAAAACTGAAGTAAATAATCATGGTTTCCCAATAATTTTGCATGAAGCCATACAATAAATTTAAAAAGATAATAAGATATTAGTATGGAAATACATAATGTTTTCAGGTTTATAGAGACAATTCCCCAGAGTTTTTGAGATAAGTATTAAAACCATGCCCTGGGTCTCAGATTAATGGACATGGGAAGAGACAGACTAAGGATATTTGATCTCAATACAACCAAGAGTTGATGTGAAAATTTCATTTTACTCTCCAGCTATAGCTGTAACTGCACGGGTAGTGGATTCACAGGGACACATTGTGAGACCTTGATGCCTCTATGTTGGTCAAAACCCTGTCATAATAACGCTACATGTGAGGACAGTGCTGACAATTACACTTGTCACTGCTGGCCTGGTAAGTGACAAAGATCTTCCACCATTTTTTTTTTTTTTTGCTTAGAATAGAAACAAATCACTTATAGCAAACATAAACTAAAAATTCATATTGTTAAAAGTTTAAAAGTTTAAAAACAACTCTTTCTTGTACTTATCATTGTTTAATTTAATTGTATTCTTCATTGCTTACACATACCTACTGCTACACTATGCATTGTCTAAAGTAGGTTACTAAGCTGCCCAATCATCAGAACTTTCTAAAAGAAACAGGGAGGAGAAAATGAATAGAAGAATCAATTTCAGCATGGTCTTCATGGAGAAAAATTCACTTGAAGATGTTTCCTTTTCTTCCAAGATGTTTTCTGTAATACCTAGAATATATTGAAACTCATGAAACAATATTAAAATCCTAGGAGATTGTATTATAATTCATGGAGTCAGTCAACATAATTACGATGGTCCCCATAGAGGATATAGAACGATAACCCAGAAATGGGTGTATTCTCCTAGGCACTTATAATATGAATGAGATTACAAGTTTAACATACATAAACCATAACTAAAAATTACACATAAAGTGTAATTAGATTGGAGTGTAGAGGTGATACCAGAATCAGTGGAAAACATTATATAACATTTAAGTCAACAAGTCGTCTGTAAATATTGGTGTTAATTTTGGCAAAAAATATGCTCGACATATTTTTAACCTAATTCTCACTAGGATTTCATTGATAGAAATAAAAGAACATCTTCTCTTCTTTCTTGATCCACTGGTAAAAAATAATAAACCTATGATTATTTAAAATCTAGTTGTTATAAGCTTACTGATCATCTAGCCCTTTGTCCCTCTCATTTTACTGTCTAAAAAAAAAAAAAATAGTCCTGTGGTGGGCAAGGAAACATGGAGACTGCGGTCAATCCAATTGTTGGTAGCTTCCCATCGAAAGGCATCCCATTGTTTGGTTACATAACACCCCCTGCTTTGGTTACATATATTTTGTAGGTAAAAAGCAAATGTGAAAGGGTGAAAGGAATCTCTGAATTCTATGGCTCAGAAATCTTTGTAAGTCATGTGTCTACCCACTTCCAGATAATGAATAGGGCATGTTTGTTATCCCTTGGTCATTGGCTTGACTTAAATACTGAAATTATTCCAAAATGTGTTTTTTCACATTCTTGTCATCAATCAGCACTCAACATTCAATCAGTACTCTGTACAGAATCTCTATCTGGAAACAGGGGTGAAGTGGACAGTTTGGGAGTAGAACAAATCCATCACTTATTAACTGAGTGAAGCAGGGTGGTTACCTCTTACTTCTTAAGTTCCTTGTCTGCAAATGAGGGATGAAAAAAATGTCTTGTATTATTATGAAGAGTAAGATTATAGAAATAGGGCCTGGAATATATTAGGTACTCAAAAAAAGCAACCGTTATTACATACCACGTTCTGCAACAGGAGGTAAGAATTACATATGAGAATGGTTTCTGTTCTCTAGAGGATTTGTAATAAAGTCAGGCAGTTAAGAAGACCTACCTAAAAAAAAGACAAATCAATATGTATTCCATTCATTCATGGATTCAATCATGTAACCCACATGGATTTCAGTGCCAGTTATATATATCAGGGGTCTGGGAATCAAAAAGACATGGTCCCTTCTTCTAAGGAATTTAAATTCTAGTAGAGGGACAGTGTGGAAAACACATGCATAGTATAATTTTTAGTACAGTAAAAAGCTAAAATAGATTCTATAATAGGGAGTAAGGTGAGAAGAAGTACAGAGATGGCCTGATCCAGTAAGCACCATTTTAGAAAATTTGAAAGATCACTAAGCATATCCCAGAAATGTACTCACTAGCTGTGTGACTTTGGGCAAGTGGCTTTACTGCTATGAGCCTCAGTTGCCTTATCTATAAAGCAAAGATGATAATAATATCCACCTCATAGAATTGCTTTAGAAAGAGATCCAGTAATATATATAAAGTTCCTAGGTCCGGCTAGACCTTACCATAGTAAGCACTCAATAAATGTTAGCTAGGTACCAAAATTAGGAGACTGACCATTCTAGACCCTTATAGCTAACACATAGCAGCTCATAATTTATTTAAGAAGAGAGGAAGGAAAAGGAGGACAGAAGGAAAAAAGGGCTGTAGGCACACATGGAAAAGAGTATATCCAGTTGTAGAACTTTGAGTGATTGTTCCAAAATGCTGGAATACATAGGGCTGGTGGCAGAGAGTTGAGGTTGGAGAACAAGACAAGACTTAAGCCAGATCATAGTGCTGTTTGCCTGCCCTGAACACTATGGGGCAGGGAGGTAGCATAATCTGACCTCTTGATTTATGTAGAACTCTCTGGCCCTTTAGTGGAAGATTATTGAAAGAAATAAAAGGTAGAGAATCTAGTAAACAAAAAAAAAAAGTTCTGCAACAGTTTAAACAAGAGATAAAGCTATTTACCAGAACTATGACTACAGTGTTTAGGGTGGGGATGAGGGACCAGACAGCCTAAATGAGACTCATTTAGGAGGCAGATATGATGTGATAATTAAGAAAGGGGCACAGACTAAGAACAGTTCTACTTGAGTTTCTTGGGTTATGAGATCGATGGTGATTTTGCCTAGATAGGCAAGTTTTGGAATGTCTTTGTATCCTATTCTTACTGTTATATACAAAGAGAAGATTTAATGTTACAAACTACCCTGTATCTAAGAAAAAGAGACCATTCCTTTGGATTACAAGACCACCATGACTGAAGGTGGTGGCAAGAATCCACCGCTATAATTGCCTGGGGTCCTCATTTCAAAAGTAATTAATTACAAGAAGTGTCAGTCATCTTAAATGCTTATCTAAAAGTTTCTTGTTACCCAGGTAAGATTGGATTTGTTTAAAAAAAGAAAAACGTAAGAACCCTGGGGACTTAATTCAATATCATATTGTTTCTTTATGCAAAGTTTTATAAAAAAACTTGTTAAAACTATTGAGCATAGCCTTGACTGAAGGAGTCTATTTATATGCATGGTTAAAGGAAGCAGCAAACAAAATTCCCACAGAACCCTAGTGGTGGGGACAGGACTGGGAAGACCATAAATCAGAACCTTCCTAATGTTCACTATAGGAATAGGATAATGCATGAGTCGGAAAGCAAAAAAGGATTTATGAAGGTTTTAAATTACTTCCTTACCTGGCCTGTGTATGAGTCTTGACTCTTAAACTGAGAAGAAAATTGAAAATAGTTGGAGCTTTCTTCAATAAGTTCAGTGTAACACAATGAATACCGCTTTATAAAAACTTGTGAAAAAGTAGATATTTGGGTTTAAGAGACCTAGGATTCTTGCGGCAGGGAGAGAGGGGTCACCACAAAGGATTGTGGGATTTGATCTGACATGGGCTTTTAGTTTCCTTTTTCATATGTAAGTTTCTTCAGATAGTTGAGAAAGACCTCAAGTGTCATATGTGACAAATGTTTTATACTGTTGGGCAACAGAATTTACGTTGTGGTTATGACTTGACATGTGACCCCATTCAGGTTTTTATTTAAATTACAAAATGAGTAATTGTATCATGTTCTCATTATTTGCTCATTAATAGTCAATTCTCCAATTTACTTGCTAAACTGGAATTGTAATCTAAATTGTTGATTATTACTCTTTGAATCTCATTCAGTCATTGATTGAAAGTCTGCTATTTATGCATTGCTTGGTATTGGAGTGATGAATAAAACAGTCCCTGCTTTTGTGGAGCTTATGGTCTATTGAGGGAAGCAACTATACATAAAAATAATAACAAAAATAATAAAAAATTATTTTAAGAGTGATGAAAGAAAGAACTGGGTGATATGAGAGAGAACAAAGGGATCTTTATTTGGATCTGTTCATGAGAAAAAGCCATTCTAAGATAGTCATACAAGCTTAAGTCTCAAAACTAAGACTTGGCCAAGCACAGTCTTGGAGGAGCACATTCTAGGAGAGGGACCTGTGTCATAAAGGCCCCGGGGGAGAAAACATTCTAGGGAAGAAATGTAGAGATGGGAATGGGGCCAGATAATAAAGGGCAATTTAGGTTAAGGATATTGAATTTTATTTTGTATGAAAGCAGAAGCAATTGAATGATTTTAAAGTAAAGAAATACCATGATCAGATTTATAAGTTTTATAATTTGGGATTGTAAATTTCATTTTAAAAACCTATTTCTGAGCAGAGTTAAGTGACATTGCCAAGATCTTTAGTTGACTGTGAAGTCACTTGTATTATAAGCCCAATTATGTTCTTTAATAACTTCATATTTCAACTTATGTGTATATCATGCTATATAAATCATCTTATAAATCAATCAGAAAGATAGTCTAATGGGAAAAACAGGAAAAGGATATGAAATAATTTTTAAAAATCCAAAAACATGTTAAATTCAATAATAATGGGGGAAAATATAAACCCAAACAACAATGAAGTACTATTTTTTTTTAACCTAACCAACTGGTAAAACATTTTATTTGGTGATAGCAATTGTTGGCCAGGGTTCGGAGCTATATGCACATTCATCCAGAGCGAGTAAGTATATAGATGGTACAACCACTCCAGAGGTGTTTATCAGTATCTACTAAAATAAAAAATGTACATAATCTATAACCCAGAAATTCCACTCTAGGCATAGACCCCAGTGGTGTACCCAGACATTTATATAAGCATGCATATATAATGCTATTCACTGCAACATTGTTTGTAATAGTAAAATGTATGTCAGTGCATTAAGAGAAAGGTTAAACTATGGTACTTCCATGTTACAGAATACTTGGCAATAGTTAAAAATTATGAGTTAGATCTATATTACTAACATGGATAGATTGTGCGAGGGAGTGAAAAAAGCAAGTTATAGAAAGATTCATATAGTGTGGCAATTCCAGTTATGTTAATATACATACGACAAGACTGTATATATGTGAATATATATATGAATATATATGTGAATATATATATATATGACTATACATAGTTTTTTTAAAAAAAACAGGTGCACATGTATGTAAAGCCAAAGAAATAGTTCTGGCATAGACTGTCTTTTATATTTAATATTCAAATTTTTTAATAAAGTACTAAATCATTCATGTTTTATTGTTTTTATTCTTGTCCTTAATAAAATGACCCAGCTAAATCCATTCAAACACAAAATAATTTTTTATTCTGTCTTATTCAGTGTGAAGAAGTAATCATTTACCTTTGCTTTGAGTTCTAAGAAAATAATTTAGGGCTGGCTATGTAGTTTCTGCTGACTTTTTGGCTATTTTCTCTTTTTTTTTCCTTTTGGTTATTTTCTTTAAAAATATTTTTTTCTCACTAAAAATTCAATTGGAGTATCTGAGGAAATGGAGTCTTTAAAATAATCAGGAAATCAAAGTTATCCTGAAGTCCCATTTTATTTCAAGCCTTATTAATCAAATATTTTAAAAAATGTTGGTCAGTATTATACAAGGGATTCCTTTGCTACTGCTGTTTTCAAGAAAACCTTCTCTTACCAGATTCTCCTTGCTAGCTCCTTGAGGGCAGCACATCGTCTTGTTAGTTGGTGCCAGCACAGTGGTCAGCCTCCTTTCAGGCATAAACTCTGGTTGAGGAGTTTTGACCCAGCTGCTTCTCTGAACTTTCATCCTGCAGGATACACGGGTGCCCAATGTGAGACCCACATCAACATATGCAGCAGGAACTCCTGCAAGTCTGGTGGGACATGTGTAGAGCTGTCCCCAGAGAAACAATATGGACGCCTTGCTCAGCTGCCTTCTTCATTCAGCCACCCTGAAGCCTCAGGTTATGTTTGTATCTGTCTGCCTGGACTCACAGGTGAGGGCAAAGAGGAGAGGGGACTTGACTTTCTAGCACTTTATGGCAGATCATACATTCAATCAAATGGTGTTTTAGCAGTAAGATCGGTGCAGTATAAACTCTGTTGCAATGGTGCAAAGGGTCCCCCTTGTGGGCATGAAAAATACCGTGTTTCATATACCGTAATTCTTCCAATCATGAAGAAAATGTTAAAAATAAGGATGAAAGAGGTGTTTGAAGGGGAAATATTTTTATACGTCATGCTAGGAATTGGAACCCAACTCCAATTATTTACTTTATAAACAGAAAATGTTGAAGTTTTTATTTTATAGTGATATTAAACGTGTGTTATTCAAATTTGCTCTGAAAAAGTTAATGCCTATAAATATATTTACACTGAGAACAAGTATCTAGTCTCAAGTAATTATCCTCAACTGCTTTATAGCTAAAGTTGTTCTGTATGTCAAATTTAAGGGACTCTTTTTCTACAGCATTCTTACTCTGAAACCTAGAGGAAATTTGCATGTATATTTTCCAATGAGCAGTTGTGTTTGTGTCTGCTTCCATGTTCTGAAAATTTTCAGAAGTTTGGAGATAAAAAGAAAAGAAGTTTGGAGACAGTCCCCATATTTGGTAATGAGTAGCAACTGGCCTACAACTGCACAGATACCACTGAGAAAACTAATTACAGTCTAACTTTCTATCTGAGTTCTTACTCAATAGATTGATTGATACCTGAGGAAAATATTTCGGTTGTTATTGAAGATTTCTGAGAAAAGTAAATGAGGAATAAGAAAAAAAGGGAGAGTGGGTATCTCCATTTATTATTCCTTTTCTTTCGGTGTTTCGGTTGTGAAATTTAATTGTCTTTGATTCATGGCAGTGTTTGCTATAGAAGATATTTTCCTATTCACTCTCCCCTCTATCAGAACACATAGGAGAAAAATCTCCCCAGTGTCGGCATCAGAATAAGTATTTTTCCTGAACAACTTCTAGCTTGCATGCGTTTTCTCTTAATAAAAGGCATGCAAATAAATCTCGATAAATGTTAAAAAGCATGAAATAAATTCATGGAATATATCATATTTCCCAATTATGTAGGTGGCTAGAAATGTTATTGGTCAATGTGGGTTCTACAAACATTAGCTTTTTTCTGGAACGTATTTATGTATTTACCTTATCTGGGATTATTTAAATTTCCTGTTTCTGTTTCTTATGGTTGCCCTTTTTTTCCTTATTTTTTTCTGAATTATTTAATCTTGGTATAGTGTATGTATTTTTGTCATCTACTCTAAATTCTTCTTGAAACAAAATAGGGGAGTTATAAATGTTTTTAAATGTTAGATTTAGCGTTATAAAGAGGAAATGATATCAAACCGAGAAGCCATTGCAAATATTGCCTCATTGGACAAAAGGACATGGTTGACCAATGAATCTGCAGGTTCAAACTGGAGAGGCAGTCGAATGTTCAGGAAGAGTGTGTTGGCCTCAATATCTGAGGAGCTGCCAAGAATGACTATATGAGTTAAGAAGTCCTGGCTGCCCCACATCTCTATGGCTTAATGAAATCACTTATTTTTCAATGATGTAAATTCCAAAAATGGGTTCTCATGATCAGTGACTCAGGGTCACAAGTTCTTCTCTCTCTTTCTTTTTCCATCTTCAAAAGTGGTTTCCAAGTTTGTCATGCTCTTCTCCAGCAAGCCACTGGAGGAGGAAAGAAAATGGAGCATCTAGGAGGTTTTTATGGGCCAATACCAAAAGTAGTGGCTATCTCTTCTATTCACATTCCATTGGTCAAATTTAGTTATATGACCACATTTAACTGCAGCAAAGACTGAGAAATCTAGTTTTGTTGTGTACCTAAAATATAGAGAAAAGAGTTTTTATGAACAATTATCCCCTTTGTCTTCTCATTCTCTTGACATTGTCTTTCATAAAGCAAAAGTTTCAAATTTCAATGAGATTCAGTTTGTCAATATTTCTTTCATGGATCATGACTTTGGTATTGTATCTAAAATGTAATCAACTTACCCGAGGTTATCTAGGTTTGCTCCCATGTTAGCTTCTAGACAAAGTTTTGCATTTTACAGTGAGGTCTCCAGTCCATTTTGAGTTAATTTTCATGAAGGATGTAAGGTTTGTATGAAGATTCACTTTTCTGCATGTAGATATCCAGTTGTTCCACTGCCATATATTGGGAAGACTGTCTTTTGTTCCACCATGTACTGAAAAGACTATTGCTTTGCTCCTTTGTCCATGATCAGTTGATTTTATTTACATACGTCTGTTTCCAGGCCATCTATTCTGTTCTAATTATATATTTGTGTATGTTTTGCCAATACCACTCATGATTACTGTCTGAAGTCTTAAGCTGGGTTGTGTCAGTTCTCCAACTTTGTTCTCTTTTGGTATCATGTTGCTATTCTGGGTCCTTTCTTTGCCTGTCCATATAAACTTTAGAATCAGTTTGTTGATATCTATGAAATTATTTTCTGTGATGTTGGTTGGGATTACATCGAATCTATAGATCAAATTGAAGAGAACTAATATCTTGACAATATTGAATCTTCCTATCCACGAACATGAGATATTTCTCCACTTATTTGGTTCTTTGATATCTTTCATCAAAGATTTGTAGTTTTCCTCATATAGAGCTGGTACGTATGTTGTTAGATTTATACCTAGGTAATTCATTTTTGGCGTGCTAACATAAATGTGTTGTTAATTTCTAATTCCACTTGTTCATTGCTGTTGTATAGGAAAGCAATTGACTTCTGTATATCAACTTTATCCCTTGCAACATTGCTATAATCTTTTATTAGCTCCAGGAAACTTTTTATGAGTTCTTTTAGATTTTCTATGTGGACAGTCATGCTAAAAAATTAATGTTTGCATGGTATATCTTTTTCCGTCCTTACACTTTCAACCTACTTGTCATTGAATTTCAAGTGAGTTTCTTGTAAGCAGCATATTAAACAGCATATTATTGGGTCATGCTTTAAAAAAAATTATCCCGTCAATTTCTGCCTTTTAATTTAGACCATTAACATTTAAGTAATTATTGATGTGTTCAGGTTGAACTCTGTCATTTTATTATTTGTTTTCTGTTGGATTCTTTTGTTTTTCTTTTCCTACCTTCCTGTGGGTTACTTGACCATTTTTTCCAGAATTTCATCTTGATTTATTAATAGCACTTTGGATATTTTGTGTAGTTTGCATAGTGGTTGTTCTGGGTATTACAGTATACACATGTGATCTATCAAGCCTGTTGGTATTAACATTTTACCATTTGAGTGAAGTAGAGGGACCTTACTTCAATTTAGGTCCCTTTATCTTCCCCATTTTAGAACATCATTGTCTTGAAGATCAGATGGTATTATAATTCTTATTTTAATCACTACATATAATTTAGAAAACTTATGAAGAGAATTAATAATTCTTTCAGCATCTTTCATCATTTCTTTTTTTTTTTTTAGAGATAGAGCAGCAGGGGAGGGGAAGAGGGAGAGGGAGAGAGAGAATCCCAAGCAGGCTCCATGTCCAGCATGGAGCCCAATGAGGGGCTCGATCTCACAACCCTGAGATCATGCCCTGAGCCAAAATCAAGAGTCGGACACCTGACCAGATGAGCCACCGAGGCGCACCTCTATTTTTAACTTTTGAGGAACCTCCATACTCTTTTCCAGAGTGGCTGCACCAGCTTGCATTTCCACCAGCAGTGTAAGTAGGTTCCCCTTTCTCCTCATCCTCGCCAACATCTGTCATTTACTTGTTAATTTTAGCCATTCTGGCAGGTGTGAAGTGATATCTCATTGTATTTCCCTGATGATGAATGATGTTGAGCATCTTTTCATGTGCCTATGAGTCATTTGTATGTCTTCTTTGGAAAAATGTCTCTTCATATCTTCAGCCCATTTCTACACTGGATTATTTGTTTTTTGGGTGTCGAGTTTGATAAGTTCTGTATAGATTTTGGATACTAACCCTTTATCAGATATGTCATTTGCAAATATTTTCTCCCATTCCGTGAGAGCCACCTTTTAGTTTTTGAAGTCCCAATAGTTCATTTTTGCTTTTGTTTCCCTTGCCGCAGGAGACGTATCTAGTAAGAAGTTGCTATGGCCGAAGTTACTGCCTTTGTTCTCCTCTAGGATTTTGATGGCTTCTGTCTCACATTTAGATCTTTCATCCATTTTGAATTTGTTTATACGTATGGTGTAAGAAAGTGGTCCAGTTTCATTCTCTTGCATGTTGTCCAGCTTTCCCAACCATTTGTTGAAGAGACTGTCTTTTTTCCATTGGATATTCTTTCCTGCTCTGTCGAAGATCAGTTGACCATAGAGTTGTGGATCCATTTCTGGGTTTTCTATTCTGTTCCATTGATCTATGAATCTGTTTTTGTGCCAAGTACATTACAGTCTTGATGACTACAGCTTTGTAATATAGCTTGAAGTCCGGAATTGTGATGCCTCTAGTTTTGCTTTTCTTTCTCAGGATTGCTTTGGCTATTTGGGGTCTTTTGCGGTTCCATACAAATATTAGGATTTTTGTTCTAGCTCTGTGAAAAATACTGGTGGTATTCTAATAGGGATTGCATTAAATGTATAGATTATTTTGGGTAGTATAGACATTTTAATAATATTTGTTCTTCCAATCCATAAGCATAGAACGTATTCCCATTTCTTTGTGTCATCTTCAATTTCTTTCATAAGTGTTCTATAGTATTCAGAGTATAGATCTTTTACCTCTTTGATTAGGTTTATTCCTAGGTATGTTACAGTTTTTGGTCCAATTGTAAATGGGATCAATTCCTTGATTTCTCTTTCTGTTGCTTCATTATTGGTGTATAGAAACACAACAGATTTCGTATGTTGATATTGTATCCTGTGACTTTACTGAATTCGTGTATCAGTTCTAGAAAATGTTTTGGTGGAGTCTTTCTGGTTTTCTACATAGAGTATCATGTCATCTGTGAATGGTGAAAGTTTGACTTCTTCCTTGCTTATTTGGATGCTTTTTATTTCTTTCTGTTGCCTGATTGATGAGGCTAGGACTTCCACTACTATGTTAAACAACAGTGGTGAGAGAGGATATCCCTGTCTTGTTCCTGACTGTAGAGGAAAAGCTCTCAATTTTTTCCCATTGGAGATTATATTAGCCGTAGGTCTTTTGTATATGGCCTTCATGATGTTGAGGTATGTTCCCTCTATCCCTACTTTGTTGAGGGTTTTTATCAAGAATGGATGTTGGTTGTACTTTGTCAAATGCGTTTTTTCTGCATCTGTTGAGATGATCATATGGTTCTTATCCTTTCTTCTGTTAGTGTGGTGTATCACATTGATTGATTTGCAAATATTGAGCCACGCTTGCAACCCAGGAATAAATCCCACTTGATCATAGTGAATGATTCTTTTAAAGTACTGTTGATTAGATTTGCTCGTATTTTGTTGAGAATTTTGCATACATGTTCATCAGGGATATTGGCCCATAATTCTGTTTGTTTAGTGGGGTCTTTGTCTGGTTTTGGAACCAAGGTAATGCTGGCTTCATAGAATGAGTTTAGAAGTTTTCCTTTCGGGGGCGCCTGGGTGGCTCAGTCGTTAAGCGTCTGCCTTTGGCTCAGGGCGTGATCCCGGCATTCTGGGATCGAGCCCCACATCAGGCTCCTCCGCTGGTAGCCTGCTTCTTCCTCTCCCACTCCCCCTGACTGTGGTCCCTCTCTCGCTGGCTGTCTCTCTCTCTGTCAAATAAATAAATAAAATCTTTTAAAAAAAAAAGTTTTCCTTCCATTTCTATTTTTTAGAATAGGTATTAACTCTTTTTTAAATGGTAGAATTCCTCTGAGAAGCCATCTGGCCCTGGACTTTTGTTTATTGGGAGATTTTTGATTACTGGTTAAATTTCTTTGCTGGTTATCAGTCTGGGCAAGTCTTCTTTCTTCCTGCTTCAGTTTTTTTAGTTTATATGCTTCTAAGAATTGATCCATTTCTTCCAGATTATCCAAGTTGTTGGCATATAATTATTCATACTATTTTATTATAATTGTTTGTATTTCTGTGGTGTTGGTTGTGATCTCTCCTCTCTCATTTGTGATCTTATTTTTGGGGGTCTTTTTTCTTTTCTTTTGTATAAGTCTGACTGGGGGTTTATCAGTTTTCTTAATTTTTTCAAAGAGCCAACTCCTGGTTTCATTGATTTGCCCTACTGTTTTTTGTTTGTTTGTTTCTATTATCATTTATTTCTGCTCTAATCTTTATTATTCCCTTCTTCTTCTGGCTTTAGGCTTCGTTTGTTGTTCTTTTCCTAGCTCCTTTAGGTGTAAGGTTAGGTTGCATTTATGAGACTTTTCTTGCTTCTTGAGGTAGGCCTCTATTGCTATCTACTTCCCTCTTTTGACTGCTTTTGCTGCCTCCCAAACGTTTTGGACCATCAAGTTCATTTGTTTCCATGTATTTGTTTATTTCCTCTTTAATTTCCTGGTTGACCCTTTCATTCTTTAGTAGGATATTCTTTAACCTTCATGTATTTGTGGTCTTTCCAAAAAATTTTTTTTGTGCTTGACTTCAAATTTCATAGCATTATGGTCAGAAAATACACATGGTATGATCTCATTCTTTTCGTATTTGTTGAGGCCTGACTTGTGACCTACTATGTGATCTGTTCTGGAGAATGGCTCATGTGCACTTGAAAAGAATGTGTATTCTGCTGCCCTAGGATAAAATGTTCTGAATAGATCTGTTAAATCCATCTGGTCCAGTGCGTCATTCAAAGCCATTGTTTCCTTGTTGATTTTCAAAGACATTCCCTTGTTGAATGATCTGTCCATGTTTGTGAATGGGATGTTAAGGTCCCCTACTATTATTGTATTATTATCAATGAGTTCCTTTATGTTTGCTATTAATTGTTTTATATATTTGGGTGCTCCCAACTAAGGGGCATAAATATTTATAATTGTTAGATCTTCTTATGGGATAGAGCCCTTTATTATGATATAGTGCCCTTCTTCATCTCTTGTTACAGTCTTTGGTTTAAAATCTAGTTTGTTTGATATAACTATGGTTGCTCCAGCTTTTTTTTTTTTTTGATGTCTGTTAGCATGATAAATGGTTCTCCATTCCCTCACTTTCAATCTGCGGGTGTCTGTAGATCTAAAATGAGTCTCTCGTAGGCAGCATATAGATGGGTCTTATTTTTTTATCCATTCTGACACCTATGTCTTTTGATTGGACCATTTAGTACATTTGTATCAGAGTAATTATTGATAGATATGAATTTAGTGCCATGTTATTACTTGTTTTGTCATTGTTTCTGAAGATTTTCTCTGTTCCTTTCTAGTCTTTGTCACTTTTATCTTTCTTTTCCAAAAAGTTCCCTTTAATATTTCTTGTAGGGCTGGCTTAGTGGTCACAAATTCCTTTAGTTTTTGTTTGTCTAGGAAACTCTTTATCTCTTCTTCTATCCTAAATGACAGCCTTTCTGGATAGAGTATTCTTGGCTGCATGCTTTTCCCATTCAGCACATTGAATACATCTTGCCACCCACTTCTGGCCTGCGAAGTTTCTGTGGAGAGATCTGCTGCTAATCTTATCTGTCTTCCCTTGTAGGTTAGGGAGGTTAGGGACTTCATTTCTCTTGCTGCTCTTAGGATTTTTTTCCTTATCTCTATATTTTGCTAATTTTACTATGATATGTCTTGGTGTTGGCCTACTTTTGTGATTTTGGTGTGAGTCTCTGTGCCTCCTGGATTTGGATGTCTGTCTCCTTCCCCAGATTAGGGAGGTTTTTAGCTATTATTTCCTTATATAAACCTTCTGCCGCCCCTTTCCCTCTCTTCTTCTTCTGGGACTCCTATGATACAAATGTTATTATGCTTTATGGAGTCGCTGAGTTCCCTAAATCTACATTTATGATCCAATATTTTTCTTTCCCTCTTTTTTTCAGCTTCATTATTTTCCATAATTTTATCTTCTGTATCACTGATTCGTTCCTCTGCTTCTTCCATTCTTGTGGTCATTACATCCCGTCAGTTTTGAATCTCTTGGCCAATGCATATTTCATTTTGGCCTGACTAATTTTTAGGGTTTTTATCTCTGCAGTGAGGGACTCCTTATCTTTTATGCTTTTGCATGCCCAGCTAGTATCCTTATCCTTATTATTCTTGCTTTAACTTTGGATTAGGCATATTATTTATATCAGTCTCAATTAGATCCCTGGCCATGACCTTTTCTTCTTTCTTTTGGGATGAATTCTTCTATCTTGACATTTTGTCTAGATCTCTGTCTTTTTCTATTATGCTTCCTGATCCTGAGAATAATGGCTTTATTAAGAAGAGGTCATATACTATCCAGGGCCTGGAGCTTCAGGAAGTGTCTCTGGTACATGCTGTGTGCATTCTGCTGTTGTGTTTTGGCTGTTCTTTCCCTCAGGTCAGTTCTCTGCAGTTTCTCCTTGCCTGTAGTGGGGAGTGTTTGTACCCTGGCCAGAGTGTGGTGAGTTTTAACTAGGTGTGCTCTGGTGTGCTTGTTAAAAAGAGACCTAATGCTACTTCTACTCGAGCTAAAGCTTTGCCGAACTCTGGTCAGTAGACATGGGGTGTGTGTGTGGAGGGATTGGGGGTGGGGGCTTGTTCTGATCTTTTGCAGGAGGGGCCTGCTGCTTTGGGTTTCAGGTACACTTGCCCGAAAAAGCAGCACCAGCAGCACACAGCGGCTTAGTGTAAGTGGTTTAGGCTGCCAGTGCTGGTGCTGTGCTGCTTACTAAAGTTAGTTTATGCTGAGGGGCCAGGGAGGCAAATGGTGCCAGCCCCCTCTCTTGACCCCAGAGAGGGGAGTTTGACCTACCACTGTCCAAGAAGCCCTCCCAGAAGAGTGAACAATCTCTCCTGTGTGTCCCAAGTGTCTCCCAGATCACCATCTTCACCCTGACTGTGTCCAGGCTGTCTGCCCACCTGACAGTGCAGTAGACCTGTGTTCTAGGCAGGCCAGCTGAGTTTTTAAACTCCAAACTTTAGGGACCTGGCCTGGCAGGGACCCATACTGGTCCTCTGGGAGAGGGTCTTACCATGCCAGGACCGATGTAGGTTTGTTCCAGAAGGGCAGTTGCACCAAAGCACAGGGGTGTAAAGTTTGGAGCAAAGCACTGCAAAGAGTCAGTGTCCAGGTTAGCTACTGTCAGCAGGTGTCTCTGTGCCTATGCTGACGGGCGGGGAGGGAAGTGGTGCCAGCTAGCTCATTTGTTCCTGGAGAGGCAATGGTGCCTCTCCCAGATGTGCTCCAGAAAGGGGGAACTATCTCTCCCAGTGTCCCAGGGGACCCTCAGGTCATATCCTCTGCCCCCAGGCTACATGACATCCTTCTCCATAGGAGCACTGTGGCACCTGCTAGGTTCTACACCAGCCACACCTGGGACCTCTAAAACTCTAGTCTTTGAGGGGTGCCTGGGTGACTTGTTGGTTAATTGTCCACCTCTTGATTTTGGCTCAGGTCATGGTCTCAGGATCATAAGATTGAGCCATGTGTGGGGCTCCGTGCTGGGCATGGAGCCTGCTTTAGATTCTCTTTCTGCCCTCCCTCCCCCACCCTGCACATGCACATGTGTGCTTACTCTCTCTCTCTCTAAGAAAAAAATTTTAAGAAACAAACTCCAGTCTTTGAGCCCTGCTGGTTATAAAAACTCACAAAAATCAGCCCCTCTTGTTTTCCCAGTTAGTGGCTTTGGGGGAAGTGTTTTCCTTCTGCCATCCCCTGTGCTCTCTTCTTCTCTCCCTCTTTCTCTCTCTCTCTCTTGCCTCTCTCCGTGAGCAGGGCTCCCTCTCCGCCATAGCACCCCCAGTCCATTTCTCCCCTAAACCATGTCTCCACACCTCCTACCTTCCACAATGTGGCCTCTTCTCTCCCTGTAGTTGTGCAGCTTGTTCTGGCAGTCCTCAGATTGATTTCTTGGGTATTCAGAATGATTTGATATTTATCTAGCTGTGGTCAAGGGACGAGGCAAGCCTAGGGTCCCCTTACTGCTCTGCCACCTTAGCTGCTCCTTACTATACCCTTCTTTCTACACTCCATGGTTTAAAATCAGAAATCTGGTGTCATTGAAACTAGTGTTTCATATAGATACTGCATCATTTCTCTGGCTGCTTGAAAAGAAAACACATGGTAGTGATAATACCTTTGACTTTGTATTTAGTTTTCAAAAATTTTATTTATGATGATGTGTCTTGGTGTAAATTTACTTGGGTTTGTTCTATTTGGATTTCATTCAGCTTTTCAAATCTGAATTTATGTCTTTTGCCAAATTTAGGAAGTCTTTATCTCAAGAGAATTCGTAATCACTTATTAAATTATTTTATGATGGTTCCTTTAAAATCCTTGTCAGGTAATTCCAACATCTGATATAACTCAGTGTTGATTTCAGTTTATTTTCTTTTCCCACTCAATTTGTGGTTTTCTAGTTCTTAGATCATTTTTGATTAAATCCTGGACATTTTGGATGTTACTTTAGGAGACTCCAAGTCCTATCAGAATGTTTTTAAATTTTAGCAGGTATTCACCTGCTTAGTTTTGGGAAATGGGTCCTGGCCTACTTTGATGGGCTATGGGTCCAATGACCAGTTAAATTGGAGAGTTGTTGCAGTGTTACTTTGGTCTGCTTGGTTCATCTAGTGCCACTGGGGCTCCCACTGGTCTCTGCTAATGATATAAATGCCACACAGTTTATTTTTTACAAGGTATGCATTTTTGTAGTTCTATGCCTTGTTAACTTAAAATAAAATTTCCATCATGATAAAAAATGTAAGTTTTATAATTCACAGAAACTACTAGAGTTGTTAAACATAGATACAAACTATTAATTTTTATTATAATTAAGGACGTATTTATTACTGTTCACTACATGTAATGTTACCTTCTATATTGAAAATGGTTGTGGTTGCATATGCAATATAAATTTCTAACTTTTTGTAATTAGAATTGAACTATACTAGAGTAGGAATTAACTCAGAGTCCTGGAAGACAATACTCAGGGAGATAAAAATAAAGGCAGCTTGAGGTTACAGAAAGTGAGAAATAGTGAAAACAAAGAGGCAAAGTATTCTGGTGAGAAGATCCAAGCCCCTCTGAAGGAGGATTAGCTTTTATTCAGGATTTCTTCTGGGAATTCCAACAAGTAAAGCAAGTTATCATGGCCCAGAGAAACCAAAAGTCTCATTCAATAAGATAATTGAGAAAAATATGAAGATCCATTTAGGTATTTTAATGACTTGGAAGCTCGTGGGTCTAGTTGCAATAATGGTTACTATTCCCTAATTCCCCAAAATCATTAAATAAAATTTCTTTGGCAAAATATTTTCACATACTGTCATGACTGTTTTGCGCCCATAGCTGCAGTGCTCAAATTGAAGCAATAATGGTATATAAACACTTGATTTAAAGGTCAATGCATTTATTTAAACCCACATATTCACATAATTTTAATGGCAAGTTAAATAAATGTATAATTAAAGAAGGCCTGTAGTTGAATAATACTGTTCAGTCCATTCCAAAATCAGTAAATTAGCTCTATTTTGTATGACCATCCTTGACCGTTACTGGAAGGAATGTTGGCTGCTTCTTTTTATTATTTTTTTAGCTTTCCAGTTTGGGGCAATGGACTCAGTTCTAGGGAATAACGATGAAAATACATGATGTCTTCCTAAAGGAAACTGAAAAACCACGAGGAAAAAAGATGCACAAAAATACAAGATACAATATAATACCTGCCACAGTGAAGCCATAAAAAAAGCAGTCACAAATCAGAAAAGAGGACCTATTTATGCCAGATGGAATTTATTGGAAATTATAAGAATCCAAATGACTTGATAAGTTAGCCTTTTTTAATACAAAGGACCGTGTTACTTCTAAAAATTAAGACAGGATCTCATGACCTGTGTGCTTACGCTGGAAGCATCCTGTTCTAACCAACCAAGCTAAATTGGAAACAATTGACTAATGTTTGTAATGTTCACATTTTGTCTCTGTTTATCAAAATATGGTAGTGATAATACCTTTAACAAGTTTCCCAACTGTCTCATAAACCAAGTCCAATTTTCAATTCTAACTTTCACTCCCAACTCCAATTAGCATTTACTCCAACCAAAAGCAACACCATCACTGGTCTCTGGAATACTACATTGTTGCCTCCGAGGCTGGGATTTACTCTGCTTCACCCATCTGCTCTCTGCATGCAAAGAATTGAGGAGTGCAGCAGGGGATCCTGTGAAGTCCTGGCTTCAAACCTCAGGCAGAAATAGCGGGGTTTTTAACAATAAACACCCCGATGAGAGCCACCTGGCAAAGTGACTGTAGGCAGGAGCTCTCAATTCTCAGGTTCATCTGCTTCAAGCACAATGTTACTAAAAATGAAACATTCACTTTTCCTTAAAAATGAAATCCTGTCACTTTACCTAAATCCAACTGAAATAGCCATATAGGGCCAAACATGTAACATTGAAAGTGTCATGTATTCATGAAGCATTGAGGTATATGGGACAGTCAATAATATCTCCTGCCTAAAGAGAGATTTTTAATAGAATTGGTTCATTTGCTGACTTTATGTTTTAAGTTTATTGTTGTTCTTAGAGATGCATTGTTCTTCTTACTTACAACTTCACGTTTGAGAGTATAGATCCTAAAGGACTTGAACAGATATTAGATATACGTTTAAAAGATCAAGTGTTGCTTCAATCTTTATTTACTTAATAAAACGTGCATTAGCATTTTCAATAGATGCATTTAATTTGCTTCCTTTGCCTTCGTTATGCATATTCTATACACAGAACTATTTGTCTTGTGTATGAGCACATTTCTGCTTGTACTACTTTGGGTTTTGCTATGGTAACTACAACAATTAGGAACAGTGTGCCACCTACTTATACATAGATTGATTCTGAAAATAATGTTTATTGTGCTTACTATCTGCTATCTACAAAGATATAGCTAGTAGGAAAATGTAATGGTCATGATTTGGTAAACCAAATATAGAACAAATACCAAGGATGGGCATGTCTCTGATACCCGAATGACAAAGGTAGATAACCATGGCGTCAAGGGCCTTGGCTACTTTATCAGATTAGCATTGTTTTGTTGACTTAAAATCAAAAGACCTAAGGAAAAGCTCTCAAATGAATAATCAGCAGACAGATGCCAGCGCTCCAAATCAAATATTCTGGCCAACATGTATTAGAAAAATACTCGTTTTCTGAAACAAAAGAACAGCACCATTATAAATTCTTCACTAGGAAATTAATAATTAAATTCTCAGTAATCCACATTGCCATTCCATAGGTGCTGTTCTTACAACTTCGATGACCTGAATGGCACATTTTCATATTGAGATCCTATTTTCATGTGAGAGATGTGGGCCACCACCATTTAAAAGAGCTGTGAGAGCAGTAGCAGTTTCTAATAATATGCAGGTATGCATTAGTGCAACAAAACATTCAGAGAAGAGGTTGAAGATACTAGGAATTTTGTTTGCAGTAAGCAATACCGCAAGTCCTCATATGACCTTGTCAACTACATATTTACTGCTTGTGAGGGTGGCCATATTGACACCACATGTCTTTTTCTAGCTGCCCAAGATCCCCAAAAGTTTCTTTAAACATGCTAATCATCAGGAAGAACAGTATCAGTGACCTTCACCTGACCTAATCAATGGTTACAGCTTTTATGCCAAAGTTCACTGCTGTGGTTGTTGAGAGTCTGTCTTCTGACATTAACACAGAAGACACTTCAGAAATACCTTTGCCTCCCCATGTCCTCCTCCCAACCACCTCCACATCACATTCACCTGGAGTTTTCCTTAAGTCCTGAGCAGCTGAGGTCCCAGTTCTAGGGAAGGTATTCAAAGCCTTAGATTAACTAAATCTCTTACAGAAGAGTTAGTTCTCTTCTGCCATGACCTACAGGTGGTTTTACCTCAGTCACCCCCAGATGCTCAGGCATCTCAGGTCCTTTCATGCCAGGTCCATCAAGCCTTGGTCTCTTATGCCAGAATGCTCTGTGCATGGCTTAATTTTATCCAATTTCCCACCTTTTTTTCTTTTTCTTTTTTCTTTTTTTTTTTAAGATTTTATTTATTTATTTGACAGAGAGAGAGACAGCCAGTGAGAGAGGGAACACAAGCAGGGGGAGTGGGAGAGGAAGAAGCAGGCACCCAGCGGAGGAGCCCGATGTGGGTCTCGATTCCAGGACTCCGGGATCACGCCCTGGGCCGAAGGCAGATGCTTAACGACTGAGCCACCCAGGTGCCCCTTCCCACCCTTTTCTGGACTGCCCACTATGTGCTAAAGATGCCAAGCTTTACTCTAAGCTCAATTACCAATATCCTTAACCTCTTATCTGAACGTTTCTTTTGCCTACTTGCTTTAGCTGAAATCCAGCTACCTTCTCAGGATCCTATTTCTTGTGCAACCCTCGCAAATGGGGGCAGTTTTCTATTCTTCTCCCAAATCCCATGTTCTGAAAATAAACTAAATGTCCTTCTCATTTCATTGCTACTTCTAGGCAGTTGCTCCTCTTTCTTCACTCGAAATCTCAATTTATTTTATTTTCTTTCCCTCCCTCTATGTTCATCTGTTTAAAATAAGATGAAAATTGAGAGGGACGCTATATGTTACTGAAAACAAAGCATTCACTTTTCCTCCATAAGAGATGCTGAACTCTAGGAAACAAACTGAGGGTTGCTAGAGGGGACGTGTTGTGGGGTAAGGATAATTGGGTGATGGACATTAAGGAGGGCACTTGAAGTAATGAGCACTGAGTGTTACATGCAACTGATGAATCACTAAATTCTAACTCTAAAACTAATTTTAAAATCTCAGTTTATTTTAAAGCGTGTGTCTTTGGACGATGCCACCCACTGCCTCTCCTTGCTGCAACCTTCTTTCTACCTCCTGGTACCTTCCCCTCTGTCACTGAAGACCTTAAAATCGCACTCCTTTCATCATTCTTGGAAGCTTCAACATCCATGCAGAAAGTCCATGCACCCATTATCACCCATTGGCCTACTTATTTCTAATGACTATGACTGCCACCCCACAACTTCTACCCACCCTATGGTCACAGCTGTATTATCACCAATAACCTCACTACGAAGAACTTACTTTTGATCATTCTATTGTCTAACCATAACCTCTATTTTTCCAATTCTCTTAACTCCAAGACTTTTTTCATTGTTCCTATTCACTTGTTCCAAGTATTATTTTCTTCTAATGATTGCCTCATCCTTTATCTCAGCTTGAATTTCATGGTCTAATACTATTCCCTTGCATCTACTGTCAGCAATCCTGATCCTGTCTCTCTCTATTGTACTTACCTGGCAAAAGTATACTTATGGTTAAACCTAATACTCTGTCTTCTTCACACCTACAAGCAATTTGAATGGGGCTAAAGAAAAACTCACAAGTCACCCACTGTACTAATGAGTATCACTTTAAATTTATGACCCCCATCTCAAAGAAGCTCTTAGCATTAGAATGCAGTCCTTTTGGAGTTCTACTTCCCAAGGTGACCATTTATACTTTCTCTTTCTTCAAACTCCAATACTGCTCCATTGTTACTCTAAGTGGATTTTTAGTTTTCTGATTTCACTTGAGAACTACCTTATGTCCTGTCCATTAAACCTATTGTTGGATCTGAGATTTGATTTTATCCTAATTACAACTTCATAACTTAGTGTGTTAATGCTTCATGGATGCTGGCAGAAGACATAAAGATTTTTGGGTCACAAAAAGCCCACACAACAAGCAGCATGAGCATCAGATTGACCTCAATTGCTCTTGCACCCAAGCCCCACAGATTTGACCTTATACATATGGGCCAACCAAAGAATACTGAGTTGGGGAATTCACTGTTTTTATAGCAAGCAGTATGAAACCTACTCTTTGAGAGGGAGGCATTAACTACTTCATCCCTCAAATTTGCTTGCTACCAAATCAACCCCAAGAAATGGCCTGGGATGGAGCAGTCAGGGCCTTGCATTCTTGACATTCTTAGCAAGAGCCCACAAGGACGCACAAAGCCCAAGATGGATTATTTCTTCCAGCAAACCATCCCATTGCTGTACACGTTCCCGGCTAAACTTGAATTTTCATATGAAATATGGCACTCCATTAGCCACCTTGATTAATCTGACTGACAAATCTGTTTTATTTGCCTCATACAGCATTTAATTAAGGATACTGTCAACAAGACTCTAAGAAATAGGCTGAGGTCAGCATGTAATATTGACTTCACCTCTAACCCCCAAGGTCCTGGACTCAGTAACTGAATAAATCCCAGGGGTTCCAGCAGGTCTTATTTCAGATAGCCAAGATGCAGTCGTTAGGGGAAAGAAAGAAACTTCAGGCTCATTAACAGTAAAAGCAGAATTATGAATTTTCAAAATTATCTGTATGACCCTTCTCTCCTTTCATTCTGATTGTTACCCAGGAGGTGGCCTACACAAGATAAATCTTTTCTGGTGATGGCTATATTTTGTGCCCTAACTGCCTCAATAAGTTGTGTGGACCAGAAAGAGGTGAAGGAGATACAGTCAAAAATCTTTTGAGGTTGGGGCACCTGGGTGGCTCAGTGGTTTGTGCATCAGACTCTTGATTTTGGAGTAGAGAGATCGAGATCCCATCGGGCTCCGTGCTCAGTGTGGAGTCTGCTTGTTCCTCTCCCTCCATTCTGCCTCTTTCTCTCTTTCTCTGTCAAATAAAGAAATAAATAAAATCTTTAAAAAAAATCTATTGGAGTTGATTTTTCAAAAGTCTACCCTACACCCCTCAAAGTTGCTTGCTGTAAAAAACCACCCTAAATATTGGCCCAGGTAAAGAATGTTTAGGGTCTTGCATTCTTGGCACACCCAGCAAGAATTTACAGGGATGCTGAGTGCTCAGGGAAGATCAACTCTCTGACATGCGCCTATTTACCTGTTTTTCATTACTTACCACTTCCCAGTACCTGCCCATGTTTGGACCACCTTCCCATACTATTCTCTCACCCAAGGCCCTCTACTTATGCATCAGATCCTCAGTGACTCAAAGACTTTCCTTTACCAGTTATTCCTTCTAAATCTTACATCATTGATTTTTACTCTATTCTAAATCACTCTCATTGACTTGGTTATCTACCATCAGAAAAAAAAACGGTCTCTAAAATGCATCTCCAGGTATCACCCTACTTCTGTATGCTAGCCTCCTCCACAGAGATGTCTATACCCTCTTTACTTTCTCACTCTCTTAACCCTCTCCAGTCAGGCTGTCCCTATAGCTTCAGTGAAAACTTTGTCAACAATTTCCATTTTGCCAATTCAAAGCTTAGTTTTCGGTTCTTATCTTACTTGATCTCTGAGTACTATTTTACAGTTGCTTTCCCCCATCTTCTGGATACAATTTCTTTATTTAACATCTGTCTCCCTTTTTTCTTACTCACTGCCATTCCATTGGTAGATTTTGCCTCATTTCCTAATCTCTAAATGCCAGAGTCCCCTAGAATTCAGTCTTTGGGCATCTTCTCTTTTCCATCTATACTCACTCTCTGGGAAATCCCATGCACTGTCATGACTTTAAATTTTATATAGATGTTTATAATATCAAAATTCCAAAATTTTTTATCTCCAGCTCTAACCTCTCTCTTGAACTTTCCTTAGCTTTTCCACTTAGAAAATGAAAATGATTTTCAAACATAATGTATCCCAAATGAAACCTTTTTTATTTTCTTCCTCCATGCATTCCAAAACAAGAAAATCAAACTAAAGCGAACAAGCAACAATAAAACTAACAGCCACAACAATGATAATAAAAATACTTTTTCTTCCACATTTTGATAATGTTAACAACATTTACCCAGTTTGGCCAAAAATCTAAGAAGTCATATTTGATTTCTCTCTTTCTTTAACTTTACATTCAATTCATCTTCAAGTTTTATAGGCTTCTCCTTCAAGGTGTATCCCAAGCATGACCATACCTTCCCACCTCTCCCATTTCTACTTTAGAGCAAACCACTGTCATGTCTAACCTTGACTATTGCAATAGCTGTCTAGCTTTTTTGGGTGTTTCTGTTCTTAACTTCCTAAATTTGTTTTCTATGCAGCTGTTGAAGTAACATTTAATGTATAACAGATCATATAAGTCTTCCATTCAAACAATCCAATGGCTCCCATTACACTGAGTAAAACCCATATTCCTTCACATGTTCTCCAATCCCCATATGATCTCACCTTCGCCTTCCTTTCCAAACCCACTTCCTGACTTCTCACTGTATTTTCTCTAACTAGACTGGATTCTTGGAGTTACTTGATTAGGCCAAACTTAGTCCTGATTTGGCGGCTTTCCATTTACTCTTCTCTCTTTTTGGAAGATTCCAAGTCACCAACATGGTGTTTTATTGTTTAATTTACACTTTTAGATCTTTGTTCAAATGCCACTTCTCCAGAGGGGTCTTTCTGGACTTTACTAAATAAGATGCCCCCACCCTACACCCCAACATATACATACACATACTCTATTTCCTTACCTGCATGACTTTCTTCATATTATTTATTACTAAACGATCAAAGCACACGTGCTTGCTGCGTGCACATACATACACACTTGTTTATTTTTTAGCTCCCCTTTCCCAGCCCTGACTAGGATTGTCCACCATGAAAGAGGCTTTGAATGTCTTACTGATTATATAGCTCTAGGACCCAACATAGTGCCTAGCCCATAATAGGAGGCCCAACAAATATTTGTTGAATATAAAAGCTGAAACCATTCAGTGGAAGCTTCGATCAAATCTCAAGACTCAGGGCGCCTGGGTGGCTCAGCCAGTTAAGCAGCTGCCTTCAGCTCCCATCATGATCCTGGGGTCCTGGGATCGGGCCCCTGCCAAGCTGCTCCCCCTGCTTGTGCTCTCTCTTTCTCTGTGTCAAATAAATAAAAATAAAAATCTTTAAAAAAAATTATCAAGACTCTCAGGGGCAAGTATTGATCATCAGTCCACATATCAGGTAAAATTTTGCTCTCAGCAGCTAAAAACAGTAATGAATCCTAGGAAGATTCTTTCATTCTCCTAAACCAGATATAATTAGTTGAGGTTCAGAATTCTTGCCCCAATTATGGTCTATGCCAATTTTGATAAATTAAGTTTTCCATGCCAGTTGGCATAGCATAATTTGAAAAATGTGTTCTGTGTATTTCTGATTGATCTTCAAATTTTAGGAACATCTCACATCTTTAAGTTTCTCAGTTCCAACTTTCTTCTTGTCAAGAATTTAAAGATTTGCAAAGAAAAATACAAATGCATTATAAGAACTTGTATTTTTGTGAGAAATCCTTTTATTAAAAATGAAATATTTTAAAATTTGAACTCTTTTTTATAAAATTTCATGATCTCTTTTTTTAATGGATGATGCCAACTCTGTACAAGTTATTGGGAATGTGATTATAAGCACTTCATAGCTTAAAACAAGGTTGCCCTGTCTCTGCGCCTAGTGTTTCCTTCTGGTATTATTTTTTAGTCAAATGAGTACTTTCAGTTCATTGTTTTCGACAAAAGTAACTTTACCAGTTAGATGTTGTCATATAGCTATGCTTGTTGAGTTGGCTTCTCAAGGCAGGGGCACAAGGTTTTGTTGACATATAACAATGTTTTTGAATTGTTTTTTTCCATTTTGACTTCCCCGGTTTATCTCCCATAATATGTGAGGGGGGAAAAAAGGATAGGATAAGGCTGAGTGTGGGTAGGCCCTTTTTGGCACATATAAAACTTCCAGTACTTTCCAAATATAACACAATGATGCAGATGCTAGTCAGCCGCTTAAGATTTTAAAAGTCCAACCAAGCAAAATAGTCTGCTCTCTACAAAGAAGTCAATTTTTACTTAAACTGGATTCACAGTATAGATCAAGTTCTCTTTATTATTTGAATTTTTCCAGGAGGTTATTAGATAGCTGTTTTATAGACAGAAATTAGCCTGATTTACTCCTATCTTTCTTCATTCGTAATCTCTGTTTTCTCTCTCTTCATTCTTGCTCAATCTCTCTCTCAGTTATAATGGTTTTTAATAAATTCACTAGAATTTTATATGAAGGATTTCTCAATCCAAAATTCTGTCAAAAACTTCTTGACAAAAGTGGGTGCATCTTTTGATGCATCGGAGATGTACCTTTGTAAATTTCAGGCTTGTTTTTAACTTCTCTGATGGTAGTCTGACCCCAAAAAGGAAGGTCTAAATGAAACATTTCATAAGTGTCATGGATACTTAACTGTTAAAAGCTATCTGTGGTTTTTTTTTTTTTTTTTTTTTTTTTTTTTTTTTTTTTGCTTTCCCCAGTGGGTTTTCTTTAAAAACATCTCTCTCGAAATTGTGATTTACCTTCTACTAAAACACTGCAGTATTTCAGATATAGTGATTTCACTTCCGTCTCCTGTAAGAAATTGATTGAAGTATAACACACAAGCAGAAAGGCGTACACTTCATACAGTCGTGGCTCAATAAATTTGTTAGCTACTTTCCTCTGAAGGAGGCAACTAGAGCCTGTATAGCTAGTAAGAGGCAAAATTGAGCTCAATAAAAGGAAAGACTTTAACTAAAGCTGTCTACAAATGGGACAAGCATCCTTGTGATGAAACAAGGTTCTGTATGAATGGAATTATTTTTCATGGGTAGGAAAGATGACGTCCTGCACTGAGTGATAGGTCGACTAGAGGACCTCTTTGAGTCTTTCCAACTCTAAAAATATATGTAAAAACAAACTAAAGAACAGTGTCCTAGAGGTAGCATCAAGGCAATTATAAATGTGCATAATGAAATTCTATTTTCTAATTATCAGTGAAGATGATATTTAGAAGATCCTTAAAAATAACTTTTTAAGTCCATTCAGTAAGTGCATTGAAATAATAGTGGGATGGGTTTTTTGTTTTCCATATTCATAGAGTATTTTAAGTTAAGAACATTATCATTGAAGTCTGGGGTTGAAGGTTAGAGTGAGTTTCAGAAGATGAAAGATTATATCTAATCCTGTTATGTGAGTGAATTTTGACCAACAGTAAAATTTGTAGGTCTCTTGTTATTACAGCTAACATAATTTTATTTTAGCACAAAGATGTTACCTAGATGATGACTATAAAACTTTTTCATAGCTATGCATCCCAAATTCAACAACAGAATTAAGATTTCATTTTTGTGTACTTTTTTGTGATGACATTTGTTTCTTTAATATTCTTCCATACGTTGACCATTTCATTTGTGATTTAAATGTTTTAATATGCTATTTTGATTTAATGATTTAATAAATAGGAAAATAAAGATAAAAATTACCTGATTTTCTCCTTAACACCTGGGTTTTACAGAGTCTAAGGTGATTAAATTGAAGGCAGCATTGCTTTGGAGTTACCTATTAAACAATATTCTGGAATATCATCAAAAGTTTTGGCAAAGAAGAATCATTTTTTGGATGGGAGGTTAAACAAAGGCCCGGGCCTCAAATTTATCTATGTCTTTGAGTGAGTTTTAACACCATTGACCTGGCCAAACTCCAAAACCATTCATTATATCTTGGCTGTCTCAATCGACCTTGAAATTTTAATAAGGCCCTATATTTCTTGTCTTAACCCACTTTCATAATATTGCTTGGAGCAGCCATCCAGCTGTGGTTTTTCACTTAAGTAGCTAGATTTATCTAGCAGTTAAGGGCATCCCTGTATCTCTTATTCCCCCACAGAAGCAGGAAGGAGCTCAGTGAATTTGTTCCAGTGAAAAGATTTGAACAGCTTGGACAAATAGGTAAGAAAATCCAAGTCAGATAATCCAATTTCTCATACTGCATTCATTAGGAAAAATGATAGAAGCAGGCACCCAGCTGAGCACTTAACTTCAACCATAGTTAAATTCTGCAAAGCCCCAAAAGGTAAAATGTTACAAGAAATTAAAACACCGGGAAGCTTTACACCAAGATACATTCCAGATCATCTGAAGCCTTTTGCCTTTGAATTCTCACAGTTGGCTCTTGGGCGCTTTGATCCATCCTGTCTGAACACATCACCATGCCAAGTTACACAAAGCAGCCCAGCAGGCCTGACAAGGCCCAGGAGCCAGCTCAAGCGTGTGTCTGGCGCATCTCTCCTAGTTGAACTGTCCTCATTGGTGAGGATTTTTAGCATGCAAATCACGCACCTAAGAGCAGTAGGAAAAGGGAAGAGATTCCTCGGCTCCTCCCTGTTTCTAGGGAAGGATATATTTCCTTTCATGACCCCACTATCTCATCTGACAACCATTCCCAAGTGAATTATTACTCTAAGATCCAGAGAGATCATTCATTAATATCAGTTTTATGAGTCTTCATCTAAGAAATACCTCACTAGGACCTTTAATCAATTTCCATTAAATGGGTTCCTCATTCTGGTTTTCTCTCATTCTCCCCCTTTTCATATTTTAGCCTATTCGAGCAGTGTGTATTAGAGAAATTAGAGGATTTTTCAGTGATTTTAAGGAATATATTGTAATACAGAAATAAGAGGAGCTTAGACTATGACTATACTTGAGCCACTCAGATTGTCTGCATAATCCCCATTTACTCCATATTTCATAGGCAAATATAGATCACAAAAAGCATGCTAAGAAAATAAATACAGTATTCTTTCAGTTGCACAGAATAAGTACAGTTAACCCTTCAACAGGTCAACCCCACATGCAGTCGAAAACCTACATATATAACTTTTGACTCCCCCCCAAAACTTAACTACTAAATAGCCTGCTGTTGACTAGAAGTCTTACCTATAACATAAATAGTTGATTAACACATATTGTCTATGTTAGATGTATTACACACTGTCTTCTTCTAATAAAGTAAGCTAGAGAAAAGAAAATGTTATTAAGGAAATCACAAGGAAGAGAAAATACATTACAGTGCTAGGCTGTGTTTATTGAAAAACATCCTCATGTAAATAGACCTGCACAGTTCAAACCCATGTTTTCAAGGGTCAACTGTTATGATTGTCTTTAGGGCCTTACAGTGATGTCTTAACAAAGGTTTTCTATATGGAATATTTAGACATTAATTTGTGTATGTGCAACTAAAAGGGCCTCCCCAATGAACCTAATTACATTTTGTCCTTTGTAGTAAATTCTTTAGCTGTAATGTATAATATTGATTTGATTAAACCAAGAACCCATTGAAAATGATTAAAGACACAAGAGGTGATGCATACAGCCATTGATTTGTCAGATGACAGTACAACTCATTGCAATAGTAATAATGAACATTGTTCCTGTCTTAAATTAATATAAAACTTTCCACGGCCATTTAATGCACATGAAAAATTTTAGAAATTTACACACTGATTGGCAATGTCAAGTACATACCGACCAGTGAGATAGCTGAACTTCTTAAAAATGTTCTGCACTCTTTAATGTGAGGGAGCCAAATAATTTATGGGCTCTGAGGAGTAAACTCTTCTCTGCAGATGTGCTTGATGCTTTCCAAACAGCCTGTCCTCCTTTGGGCCATAAGAGATTTGACTCAATATGTCATATTCAAATACATACGGTGTGCCTAGCACTGCACTGGGCATTCCTTTTTGAGCAAAATGTAGTAAAACTGTGGTGGTGGGTGGAAGCATGGGCTGTGGAGCCAGATTTCCTTGGTTTGAAGACAAATTATGCTCTATGTCCTTCTATTTCCTCACTTACAAAGTATAGATAATAATAGTAACCTAATTTACAGAGTGGTTGTAAGGAATACATGATGATAATATATACAAAAAGCAGAGAACTGCTTCTGGTGCACAGAAAGCTCAGTATAAGAATTTTCCATCATGACGTATCCCCCTCGAGCCCAGGGATTTGTGGGCTCACAGTTTTCTAATACTTTGCGCCATTCCTGGTGCAGACCGAATAACCAATGAAGTATGTGATAGATGAATGATGAATGAACAGATGAATGAATTGAAAAAGTCTTACTTCTTTTAATGATAGATAGACATTTCAAATTTGTTTATTCATTCAATAGTTTATGCGTTTGTTAGTATGAGAAAGTAAATCTCAGATCACTGATACTGTAATAATCATTCTAAGATGATAAAACACTTCCAAAGAACCATCTGTGTATAAAACACCTATTTTTAGTATCAAATGAACCTGTTTGTCAATTGTATTCAGCCAAAGTGACAAAGTAGAAAATATGCCAACACTAAAATTGTCAGTAAAAAAAATCATATATGGGGGCACTTGGGTGGCTCAGTCAGTTAAGAGTCTGCCTTCAGGTCAGGTCATGGTCCCAGGGTCCTGGGGTCGAGCCCCGTGTCCTTGGGCTCCCTGCTCAGTGGGGTGCCTGCTTCTCCCTCTCCTTCTGCCCCTCCCCCTGCTTGTGCTCTGTCTCTTTGTGTCAAATAAATAAATAAAATCTTTTAAAAAGTAATAAATAAATCATATGTGTATGTATCTGAATGTACAATAACAAACAATTCTGATCATGCACTCAACAAATATTTATTAAGAGCAGACTTTGCGCCAGGCACTGTCGCATACCCTGAAAATACTCTGCCATCAGAGAGGCTTATATTCTAGGGAAGGACAAAGACAATAAAGGTACACTAACTAATTCATTTTCAGGGTGTATTTTGTTGCTCTTTTAAACCTCGCTGACCTGTCAAGATGCAGGCCTGTTCCAAATCAAACATTCTACAGGAGTTAGAGTAAAGTTCTTCTATAAGAAAAGTAGAAAATTGGTAACTGCCCTCAAAAAATCTCCTAGGATAAAGTTATCTGTCTGCTGTTTTTGCTGCAGAATTCTGGAGCTCTGTTCCAGAATCTTTCAAGGACGTGAATGGGCTCACAGTTACAGTTTGAGAATTCTTCACCCTTCTGTGCTATTCTCCACTCCTACTTGCTCACCCCTTTCTCCCCCAATCCACACGTATCCTTGCCTTGTGAGGTAAACGGATCTTCTTTTAGTCAACACATCAATATTGCTCTAGTGTTTCCATATGGACCCATACTAAAATTGTTAATACTTGGGAAAGCTGAAAAATAGGGATCATACTAACAATTCTTACCTCAAAATTTTCTAAGCTTCATCTATGTGTGGACCAGATATATCTGGACAGGTTTACCTCTCTTTCTGCCTCTTGCAAATACCCCTACATGGCTAGGAATGAGCGTGCTCAAAGGGCCGAATTAAGGAGCTGCCACATACAGAAATTCTCTACTTTCTCAATACAACTGCTACTTGAGTCACTCTTTGTTAAATTGTCCAATGTTCCTTTTACAAAGACCCATTTTAGAAATTTAAGGTTCCAAGTTGAAAGAAATCTCTCTTGACGATGTGATACGCTACCTCCTTCTGGTGGACACCGTGGTGCAAACTCATGATACTTCCCTTTCTGTGTTGGCTGCCAGGAAGCTCAGGGTTCATTTTCTCTTCAATGTCATTAAGTTTTCCAAGCTTTAGTTTTCTGGGACACTTATTCTCCTCTTTATACATTTTCATGCTATTAAAATGACGTGTGCATTTTCTATTTTACTGACTACCAGTTTAGTTGAAACAATGGCTTTTAGTGTCAGCCAGCAAAAGTCTAAGTCCTTTTGCAAATGGAAAGAGAATATACAAGCAAATAAGTAATTCCGAACAACGGCTATTAAGCCTTAAAACCAGCAGACATTCATAAGAGATTTTTCAACAGGCTCAAATAAGCTAAATGCAGAAGTCACAAACCGAGGGCCTTGGGCCAGATTTTTACTTTGGATGTGGTTTATTTATAGCAGACCCAATAATTTTAAAAGAAAAATAAGTTATTAGCATTTAAAAGTTAGAAGATTCCAAATACAAAACTAGATTTCTGACTTCTCTTAAATGGTAATAATGGCTTACAGTAATCACATTCTCTCTCTGCCAGATGCTGTTCTAATATTTAATCTTCTAGAAAGTCCTCTGAAGTGCTACCCATATTACTGTCTACATTTCCCAAATGAGGAAATTAAGGTATCAAGAGATTCAGTAACTTATTTTCCAGGATCACACAGCTCACAAATAGCACAGCTGGGACCTGAACGCGCCGTGCCCAAACACCCCCACCCCCCAGGCTCCAGACACTCCCAGATAGGTCACGCAGTTACCTGAAAAGAGAAATCCAAAGGCCTGGACCCACATTCTCACTTGACAACCTGGCATCAGTAGCTGGAACTGAAAACAGCTTTGTCTCTTCAGATGATCCCCTGGTGTTTGTAGGCATTTCAGTTTATGACCCTTGCCTTAATTCTAAGTTTAGAGCCTACAGGCTTGAGGAGGGAGCTGCATTTTGAATGTGTTTTCTGCATTCATAGGTGTAGTCTTTGCTTGAGGTTAATTAACATTCATGAGTCCCACAGGCCTTGAGGGTTCCTATGAAGTCCTCAACACTGACACCAAAATGGGCAAATGAGAACCCAAATACATCTCACTGTCGCACAGCACATAAAAGCCATTTTACCTCAATTATTCCCCAGAGCATTTCACGCTTAATTGTTTCACATTTACGGATAATATGGACATGAATGACCACATTTGCATATTTATGTTGCTCATTTGCCCTGCATGCCGCAGTCACTGCTTTAGAAGGATTTGTATACCACCTGTTCTCTGTCAGTTATCTTCTCTCTGTGGTAAAGATTCGTGGATAGAAAAAAGTGAAAGTAAAACTAATCTCCTTCATTAAAGGTGGAGAGACTTTTAATAAAATGGGACTTGCTCTGCACTTCAGAGGATAAGCAGAAACCTTTGAAGGATTTTCTGTCTGAGGAGTTTCCAGGGAGGAAAGGATATGATTTAGTCAGTGAGTCAGCTAAGCTCATTAATTCAGGTAACTTGTTTCTAAAAAAAAGGGAATTTTCCTCTGAAATGCTGCTATTGCAGACCTTTTTTTCCCCTCTATATCACAACGTCTAGCCCCTGAGACAAACCACTATTGTTCATTAGTTGAATTAGTTGTACAATTGTACATTATCATTTGTTAAAATTGCGTTCCTGATTCCCAAATTGTAATTTAAATAAAAAAGCAATTGAGAATTGCTTTTCCCAAAATAATGTGTTTTTTTTAAATTCAAATAGATAAAGGAGGCATTTCTTGAAACTGCTCTTTGTTATTCTCTTTGATATTTTATCAGGAAAGATATATCTGTAATGTAGGACATACAACTGTGAAATAGGAAGTAAGTTTTGGATTTCTCTCCTTTCTTTAGTTTTCTTCCTCATATCACCCCAACTCTTTACAGTGCTAATAAGTTCAACAGGTAACTTATAATAGTAATAGCAATACTGTTTGAGAATGTATTATACTATAATAATATGTGTTCTATACATAAGTATTAGTAGAATATGTAAATATTAATACATGGTATTAATTATTATACCAATTGTTATAATACTTAATTATAATAAATATAATACCAATTATCAATTACATGCTATCATAAATATACCATCGTTATCATTAGTTTTATTATTCTATTATAATTTGAAGCAACATTTAATTCTCTTGTATTGACTGAAGGTGGTCGAAGAGCACAAACTTTGAATTATAAGATGAATAAGCTCTGAGCATGATATGTAGAGCATGGTGACCGCCATGAACAATAGTGCATTAAATGCTTGAAGGTTGCTAAGAGAGTAGATATGAAAAGTTCTAAAAAAAAGTTCTTACACAAAAGTAAATATGTGAGGTGTTGTATGTGTTAACTAACCTTCCTGTGGTGATCATTTCACAATACATTTGTGTATCAAATCATCGCGTTGTACACCTTAAACTTATACCAAGTTATATGTCCTTTACATATCAGTAAAGCTGGAAAAAAAGAGAGAAAATAAGCTAGTTAAAATATTTAAACCTCCTTCTTTTTCCTCATGAAAAAGACAACCCAGGAGAGTCTCTCCTTGATTCTCAGTGATCGAATGTCTTTCTAGATAGGCATTTCCTGTTAAAAACTATAATTTTCTAGCCCAAGGCCTTTAAGAATATTTTGTGATAGGATTTCATAATAAGGTTATGCAAACATAGTCACTTATCCATTGCAGATTCATACATGTTAGAGCAAAATTAAAAAAAAAAAAAGTCCTAGGAATTGTTGAAATACTTTCCCAAGAAACTATTTCCCCAGGCAAGAGTTGAAGGCAGAAACAGTTCTGTGGTAGACAGCACAAGGGATTACATGCCAATTGCAATTAGAAGAAGCAAGAGAATTCACCTAGAGAGCAGAAACACAATTCCTTTTATGGCATATTAGAAACATCCCAATCTCTCTCAATAGTAGTATTCATCAAACAGCTAACATTCTGAAATTCCCTTAAGAGGTTGTTGGAGTGAAAACAAATTTGTTTTTAGTGTGGTATCCTCAGGAAAGAAGCCTTATAGAATCATTTGCCTTGTTGGCCTGTCCACCTCGTATAATAACTATTGATCCCATAGGCTGATTTCACCTAACTTTGATAGAGGGGCAAAGGGTCTACAGTTGGACAGAGTCTCATAAATTTCTTGTAGTTTCTTCTGATCCCTTCAGAAGAGTTGTTTAATGATACCATTTCGAAGAGAATAAAAAAGCAAACCAAGTTTCTGCTGTGAAGTTGTCACTGTAATGGAAGATGATTACATCGGAAGAAGTTCAAATGGAAAAGAATGTTTGTAGTTGCCTTGTAGTTTCCTGTTAACAAGCAAAGTGAGTATCATATGTAACTCCACAGACTAGCAGGCATCTTTGCTTCTGATCGTTGCATCCTGAAACTTTATAATAAATTCCACTCTTGGGTTTTGCACATCTGAGTGGCTGACTTCTTGTTTATTACAGTGAACTTAACCAGTTCCCAGAAGTGTGTTGCCATAATGGAAGGGCTTTCTAAGAGGTGCTGGTGAGTCAGATTCTGGATGGCACAAACAAGAATTAAGGAAAGTGTCAGGAAGGAAACCGTAGACCTTCCTACAATAATGTATACCAACGTGACAAGTCAAGTTCAAGTCTTGAATAGAGTAGTATCTGAGAGGGCCCAGGTCTGAGTGTGCTGGGGATCCTGCTTATACAGTGTGCTGCTGAAATTTGGGAGTCCCAGGGCAAAGGCACAATTTATTATGAGGAATGTATTCACAAAGTTAGGGATGAGCCAGGGGAGGGCTTCCAAGTCTGGTACAGGATACAGCATCATGCGGTACCCAAATCCCACAGAGTAAGGAACTCAAGAATCCTGCTAGCACCTCATCACATTCAATTAGAGGTACCAGGATGGTGTGGCTAACACCTGAGGGCCTTCCTCTACTCTTACTCTACACCTGTGGTTTTAATTTTTCTCTCTGATGACAAGGCAGGAAATCAAAAAATACATGCATACAATTAATGTATATAAATTTTAATATAAAGTTTAATATAAAATCTATTTGGGGTTTTATACTTCAATTTATATATTATATGTATATTATTTTCCCACTTGCAAGTGAGGAAAATAGCACCTAATATCTTGCTCTAGCTAAGACCTCAAAGATTGTATAGCTGGATGAGAAGTCCTGCAGGTGAACAGGATCCTAATTACAGACAGCTGGAATAAGGCTTGGGCTGGATAGGAAATGAAGCTATGAAGATGGTTCAAATAATTTGCTTTCATAATTTCCATATTTCAGCCCTTTCTACTTGAACTTTACACTCTAAGCAGTAAAGAAGTAGGTTACATAGAAAATACACAGAATTATTTGCTTAAGCACAATGTAAAAATAATACCAACTTGGGAGTTGGCCAGACTGGAAAGTATATATTTAAATTTTTTGAAAAATAGTCCAAATGTCAACAAATACACACAACAAATACACTTCACACATATTTGGAATGTTAGCTTCTCTTAGGTATAATAATTACTTCTCCTGGTACTATTACTAGATATTCATTTTCCAAACTCTGTGAGCAATATTGTTGAGTGCCAAGAAAGGACCCAAGGAACTACAAGGGAAGAAGGAAATGGGATGAATTGTTTCCATGAGACTACTGCTTCATGAAATGTGGAACAGCAGACCTCTAAATCCTCACTTAAATGAATCAATATGACTACAGAGAGCTTGTAATAAAATACAACTTTAAGAAATGCTATGGATCAGATATAAGATGTGCAACTGGATAGAAATTGGACAGATCTTCAGTAGACCAGGGAAGTTGCCCTCACAAGGAAATTAAGTCCTATTGGGAATGAGGGTAAGTGCAACTACATATGTGGAAATTTCATTTTCTGGAGCTGCCACCACGGTAGCCAAGTAGGGAATCAAGTTACAAATGCAGGTAGTCTTTAAACATGACACCTGATGACATAAGGCCCAGGGAGAAGGTGCTTCCTGGCTTTCAGAGAATAAATATATATTCTCTGAAAAAAAAAAAAATATATATATATATACATAAAGACTGTGAAGTAGTATCCAAACATAAAGCAGATAATTGAGTGTCTCTATTACAACATAAATGCAATTAGGACTGTAAATCAAGTTACATTTTCTCATAGCATTAAAAATACAATTAAAAAATAGATTACAAATTTAAAGTACATGCAAAAGAAGCACAAGAATGAATGTAAGACAAAAAGAAATAGGATTGCT
The DNA here is from genome assembly GCF_017311325.1 of Ursus maritimus. NCBI lineage: Eukaryota > Metazoa > Chordata > Mammalia > Carnivora > Ursidae > Ursus > Ursus maritimus. Next base: position 97,557,833 of record NW_024424452.1, read on the forward strand.
CTCTCAATGTTTCATTATCCTTTCTAGAAGTAGTCATGGGAACTAATACAAACCACCATTTCTTAAAAGCTAGGCTTGCTGCTACATTAACAGGATCCCAACTTCTGCGATGTGCTAGGTGGAGAATCCTCAGTAAAGAGCCGGGAGCCTAGCAACGGCATTGCAAGAGAAGTGGTGGCTAAAGTTGCTCAGTAGCTAATATTTGCAGTTAAATTGCTGGGCTGTTTTCAATTTTCCTTTGCAAATCTAGATGAATCTACCAGGTACCTCAGCATTACTAATTGCTTAAAAGTGTTCATTTTTTTTCAAAGGATAAAAATTCATTATTTAAGAGGTGAAACTGATGGGGGGAAAATACTATTATTTTACTTTAAAAAAGGTCTAAGAATTTAGGGATTTTAGTAATCAAACTCTTACAAGAAAGTATTACCCGAATAGTCGAAACTAGTACTACAGATCATGTTTCACCCAATGGAATTTAAAATGTTTTGGTTATGACATATTATTCTAATCACAGCCTTTTATAAACTCTACTTCCATTAGCAAGAATGGAATTTTCATGAAGATTAGGTCACATTGGTGTGTTTTTTCACTTTCTTTTTTTCCAAACTACTTACCTCGACAAAATGCACTTTGGAAAACAGAATAAAGGGAGGTGAATATATCGTAATAAAAGGTGCTTCTGTTAAATTATTTTTCTTTCAAAATTACAGTAAAGGTCTCAAGACCAATTTTAAAATCTCACTATATATCAGTAGTGTTCATGCATCCTTTTAAAAATTTCCTACAAAACTTACGATGTTTAGAGGAGTATTATATATATATCTAATATCTACATATTATAGATGATATAAAAGTACTTATTTTATATCAAAACTAATTATAATTATATACATTAATTTGTATAATTATAGATTATAATTTATTTTATCCAAAAATCCTAATAACCTTAATCTTCAGTTTGCTTTTTGCTATTTCCTTTCAAGGAATCTTTCTTATTTCACTTTTATTATAGTCATTTTTAATGCACGGTCATCATTCTGGTCAACGATAGGATTAGCTTTCACTCTCCATTTCTGCAGATTTGGTGATAACATTTTAATTCAGCAGTTATCTAAACCATTCACAGAATCCCTGTTTTATACAAGAGCACCTGTATTAGGTTGTGCTCAAATGAGACAGAATATCTCCAAGTTATATCTCTGCGTTTTATGCCCTCATTAGTTCCTAAGGCAACAAGAGCAATAAATAAGTCTGACTTACTCTAAAATCAAAGAACATTGTTTACACCATTTTGTTTTCCTATCAGCGCTGACCTGTACTTATTATTATCAGCCTTGTAAAGAGAAGAAATGTTGGGCCTCAGTGGTTAAGTGACTTTCCTGAGGTTAGAGTTTCCACAGAAAGTTAGAATTTGAAGAGCTACTAATGGATGTCTCCAGAGCGTATGCAGCAGAAAAACTCTTTGAAAGAAGTAACTATTTCTACTCCATAAATGAAAATTATCTAATAACTCTCTTATATTCGAACATTATTCAAAGTGATAGTTCAATGAAATAACTCTCTGAAAAGGTTTCTTCTGACCTTAAGTAAGGTACATTATAGCTGAAACTGTTTGAAACTCTGAAATGTTCTGTAAATGGAAACAAGAAACACATTAATTAAAAGCCAGAAGTATTTTCCTACCTTAGGTGCACGCTTTTGGTGGGTAGTTTAGGAGATTGCTTAATATTCACAAGGGAACTGTAAAAACGGAGACGACTACCTCAAATAAAGCCCCAAGTGGGAACATGAGAGAAATGAGAGAAACATGAGAGAAATTAAAAATAAATTAGGTTGTGTTTCTATATACTCCCTGCCTTTTTTCAACCTTAAAGATTCCCCAGATCTTCTCTGTGTTCTGATCCTCCTTCCTTACCCCATCTACTTAACACCCTCTCTCTGCTGGCATCAACTCTCCAGGCTACACACACACACACACACATACACACACACACACACACACACAGAGTTTGTGTGAATTTTCTGTTCTTTAACTGATGCCAAATAACTACCTTGAGTAAAACAGGGTATTGCTGATAGTAAAGGACTAGGTAAAGGGATCCTACGTGCCTGCTTCCTCCTAGCTGGGACATGCAGAACTGAACAGGTGAGGAAACAGCATGGATGTTGCTTGCCTTGTGTTCTAGTGCAAGGACCTGAAGGCTATGTTATTAAGTTTTTGAAATGTAGTCAACAACCCAAAGGGAGCTAGGCATATAAGGAAATCCCAGAAAAAAAAAAAAACAAATCAGATAAAAATTGAGAGACCGTAAAAAAGATTATTTCAAATAAATGGGGAAAGGCATGTTCTGAAGCTTAGAATGATGAACTGTGAAGTTATAACAGGTAGTTGGGTGATAAAATAGATAATATGGGACCAAGGGTGTGTGTCAGGAACATCTGTTTCTCCTGCCACCTTAGCCTGTAAGCAGAATTTCTCAATGTTCAGTCAGTTCAACATCATGAAGGGGTTTCAGATGTCTTTTTGTTGTTGTTGTTTTTTAAATTTCAATTTTTTATTTAAATTCCAGTTAGTTACATCAAAAACTAATGATGTTGGCTAACTGAACATAATAAATAAACAAACAAACAAACAAATAAATAAATAAATAAATAAGCCACTAGGGAAGGGACAGTAAATCTTGTCACTTTCAGAGCACAGGAAAGACCCATTGCTGCTGGGAGAAGAGTAGAAGAAAAGCTTCTTATCTTTTGGGAAAGAAGAGAATCCTGTATTCAGTTTCCTATACTTATAACATTGGAAGCCTTCCACCACTGGAAGAGAGATCAGAAATTCTCTTTTGTACAAGATTAGCTACAGACATAAGACAAGAGTTGGCTGCCACAAGAAGGAGGCACAGGAGTGCTGAAAAGTCCCAACCTCAAGACCTAAGCACGTGAAGCCTACCTAACACTGAGGCCGTGCTAACACAACAGAGAATACACTTGCCCCTTACCACCACTCTAGCAAGCATTTAATGACAAGCAACAGTTTACCACCAGAGGAGAAAAGAACATACAGAGAAATGACTTCTGTGCTGTAGACATACAGCAACAACTAAGAGCTAAGACCCAAAGATGGTCCAGATGTTGGAGCTAGCACATAGGATCTTTAAAATAACTATGACCAATATGTTAAAATAGCTAGAGAAAAAAAGAGGATATATACATAAACAGATTGTTAAATTCAACAATGAGGTCAAAATTCCTCTACATGTCAAATATAACTGGAATAAATTACTTAAAAAATACATTATCAGAAATGAAGAATTATTTTTACAACACCAACTAATGAAAGAATCCGTGAACTTGAAGATATGTAAATAGAAATTATCCAAACTGAACATGAAGAGAAAAAAAGTGAAAAATAAAAAATAAAGACAGTACATTCAAGAGCTCTGGGACATCAAACAGTTTAACATATCTGTAATTGAAGTACCAGCAAGAAAATATTCAAAGAGAAAGTAGCTTAGAATTCTCTAAAAGTAATGATAATGAAAGACACCAAATCCCAAACTAAAAAAATCTCAGAGAACCCTAAGAAGAAACACACACACACACACACACACACACACACATACACACACTCCTGAATATATCATTTGAAACTGCAGAAAACCAGATAAAGAGAAAATCTTGTAGTTATCCAAAGAAAAGAGATATATTACATGCAGGAGCAAAGATGGGGATTTTAGGAGACATCAGGCACTGTGTCTGATGTGACATCTTTAAAATACGTTTTATAAAGTCAACCCAGAGATTTTATGCCCAGTGAAAATGTCTTTCAAAAATGAAGGCAAAACAGAGACTGTTTTTAGACAAAAGCTAAGAGAATGCATTACCAGCATCCCAGTGCTGCTATAACTATTACGTGAAGTCTTTCAAGCAGAAGGAATAGAATACCAGAGAGAAATTCAGATCTATACAAGGAAATGAAGATCTTGAGAAATGGCTTTAAAAAAGTAGACTCAAGCAAGGTAAGTATAAAAGACACTTGGAAGACTGAATATTTTCTCTTTAAAACCAGAAGTAATGCAAAACTATCCACTATCAACCATTTCTACTCTATATTGTATTGCTGGCCCTGACCAGTGCAGTTATGATAAAACAAAGAAAAAACCCAGTTATACCCATTGGAAAAATAAATAAAAGCCTCTCTATTAATAGATGATGTGATTATTTAAGTAGAAAAATCTCAAATAATTTGCCAAAAAGCAGCTAGAAGTGATGAGTTTAATATGGTTGCAGGATACAAAGTAAATATACAAAAATAATTGTGTTTCTCTATGCCAATATTGAATATGAATTTGAAAAAGAAACATTTTTCAAGTATAATTTACAATAGCACAAGAATCATGAAGTACTTAGGTATTTTTTTTAAAGATTTTATTTATTTATTCAACAGAGATAGAGACAGCCGGCGAGAGAGGGAACACAAGCAGGGGGAGTGGGAGAGGAAGAAGCAGGCTCATAGCGGAGGAGCCTGATGTGGGGCTCGATCGCATAATGCCGGGATCACGACCTGAGCCGAAGGCAGACGCTTAACCGCTGTGCCACCCAAGTGCCCCTGAAGTACTTAGGTATTAATGTAACACAATAACAGTTGCAAGATTAGCATGTTGAAAACTATAAAACACAGATGCAAGAAATCACAGAAGTCCAAATAAATGAGATACGTACATGAGATATGTTCGTTGATTGGAAAACTCAATGCTGTTAAGATATCCAGTCTCCCAAATTTGATCTATGCCTGTAATGTAATACAAATCAAAATACCAGGAAGATTTTTTTGGGTACAAATTGACAAAGAGATTCTAAAATTTATATGGAAAGCCAAAAGAAATAGAATACCCAAAACAAATTTGGAAAAGAACAAAGTTGAAGAACCCATACTATACGACTTCAAGATCTACTATAAAGGTACAGCAATCAAGACATTGTGCTATTGGCAAAGGACAGACATAGGCAAATGGAACACAATAGAGTCCAGAAATAGAACCACACATATATGATTAAACTATTTTAGACAAATATAAAAGCAAATAAGTGGAGAAAAGGTAGTTGAAAAATAGATCTGTATTTTAGGAAGGGAGTCAAGTTATTACATATATATTATATATGTGATATATGTAGCATATACACACATTCCTATAAAATATAGATATGTATATTTGTGCATATATACAATCAAAATATGTTTCTGCTTTTTTCAAGAGTCAAGAAATATTCCATTTTCTATGTATTTCCATGTGCTTTTTTTCCATTTGCAATGTGATTTCTGATTCACCCTCCATGACTTTCAGTTCAAGTGTCATCCTGAAGAACCCTTCCTTGATTTACCTCCTGCCTGAAGATACACCTTCATCCCTATTCCCATGCTGTTGGAGGCACATCTTTTGTGCATTAAAATTTCACATTTAAACACTCTAATGAATGCAACATTTAGGATACCCTAATGCAACTGTTGATTACTTTAGTTGTCATTTTTCCATAATAAGCTTGTGAGCTTCTTAATGTCTTTCCTCTCTGCATCCCCAGTTCCCTATACAGTGCCTGGCTTGTGGGAAATATTTAAACAGGATGGTAGCATTATAGAGTTGGTAAGAACATGGTTTAGTAAATCAAACAGATCTGATTTTGAATTCTACCTCTTGTAGCTACTAGTATGCATGCTTGGTTACATTATTCCATCTCTTCTGAGACTTAGGTTTCTATAAGACAGGGATCATAATGCTACTTCCCTCAGAAAGTTACTGTGATGTATTAGCTATCTACTATTGCTTAACAAGTCATTCCCAAAATTCTGCCCCTTAAAATAACACCCGTTCATTACCTCAAAGTTTACGTGCAATATCCTTAGCCGGGCCCTCTACTTCAGAGCCTCTCCTATGGCTGCAGTGAAGGAGTGAGCCAGGGCTGGGGTCTCAGCCGAAGGCTCAGTTGAGAAGTAATCACTTCCAAGCTCACTCACATGGTTGTTGGCGGGATTCAATCCTTGAGGGTGGTTGGACAGAGGGCCTCAGTTCCTTAATAGTGATGGGCCCTCTATCGGTGGTAATTTGATAAAAGTCATCAAAAAAGAGAGCCATCTGAAAAGATGGAAGTCACAGTCTATTTGACATAATCACAGAAGTGACACCCCATCACCTCTGCCACATTGCTTTTTTAGAATCAAGTTCCTAGTTCCAAAACAAAACCAATTGGAGGGGATTACACCAGAGTGTAGATACCAGGAGATGGGGATCATGGGGGCCATATTAGAAGTCTGCCTACCATGTGTGAGTGCTGAATCAATAAAACCAAAAAGTTCAGCAAAGTGTCTAAATACACAGCAAGAACAGAAGCAGCTATTTTTATCTCATGGGTAAATGAACTAATGAATGAATGAATGGTTCTGCAGTTAGCCTGAGTTACCACTAGATGGTGGTACAACCTTCGTAGCATTCTGTCATTAAAGTGGGGTCAGAGATTTTCAGTGCTGGAGCAACCAGCAGAACCAAGAGTAAAAGGACATTTACAAACAATGAAATCAACAAAGATACATTTTTAAAACAGGAATGTTAAGCACCTAATGAAAACTCTGGAATCTCTAATGCTACAAATCCCTATCCTGACTTTTTCTTCTAGAGTAAACCATAAACTATGCAAACAAAATAAACAAAAACCCCATTTCAGCTTCATTTTGATAGATGAGATTTCTTATTCAGATAGTACTCATCCAGCCCTGCTTTAAGTTTTCATTGTTTACTTGGGCTTTCAGAGACTTGGAAGCTTTTTATGTCTGTTTTCAAATATGAGGTCTATTACATTTTTCTAAATCAAAGTAAAATAAAATATGCTTGTAGAAAACTTGGAAAATCCAGAAAAGAATGAGGAAAATTTAGAACAATTCTAATCCCACCCAGAAATATTTTTGTGTGTTTCTTCTACCTTCCCGTCTCTCTCCTCCAAAATATTTCCTAAAAACATAATTTTGGTGGATTATGTGGCTCTGCAGATAAATCTCTGGTTTTGTAAATCAGAGCTAAAATTTAAATGACCCCAGCCTGAGGAATGAAAGGAAAGTGGCCTTTAGGATTCGACGGACAGAGATTCAAGTAAGAACTCAGCCACTTACTAGTTGTGTGAACTTAACCTTTCTAAGACTCCGTTTCCTAATACGGAAGTATGTCTATTTTCTAGAGTTATTAAAACGATAAAATGAGCTAATGTTCAGGCTCTAGGACAGTGAGTCAACTTTAAATGTTGCATAACATGTGTTACATTTTGTTTGCAAATTACTTCTTCCCAATAGCTGCAATTTTTGTTTCATCTCTTACTAGGATGACCAGATTTGATGACAGACCTCAAAAGGTATATTTAAATGTAAATTATGTGTTAAGGTTAATTAATATGTAATTGATTATAATTAAGTATAATTAAATATTAACTCATTAGGTTCCTGATTTTACCTTACTCAGTGACCATTATATGTGTTGATCTTACATGCTTCTGTTTCACAATTCTAGCAGAATGTTATTTTCTAGATGGGGTTGAACTTTATTGAGTTTTAGGACCTATTCAAAATATCATGTTTTTGTTCGTATACAGATTAATGTATGCTGTTGACAAATTCTCCAGTTTTAGACTGTATCCATATTTCTGGAATGATCATAATTTTGAATTGCTTTCTTTGATGCGTTTTTAAAAAGATTTTCTTATTCTTATTTTTTACATTTTGCATTATGATAAAATACACACACAATTTTTGCCTTCTTAAACATTTTCAAATATACAGTTCAATAGTGTTAAATACAGGGGCGCCTGGCTCAGTCAGTTAAGTGGCCAACTCTTGATTTCGGCTCAGGTCATAATCTCAGGATTGTGAGATCAAGTCCCAAATCAAGTCCCACATCCGGCTCTGCTCTCCACGGGGTGTCTGCTTGAGATTTGCTCCCTCCCTCTCCCTTTGGCCCTCCCCCTACTCTTTCTCTCTCTCTCAATAAATTTTAAAAATCTTTAAAAAATAGTATTAAGTACACTCATATTATTGCACAATCTTCAGAACTCTTCTCATCTTGCAAAACTGAAATTCTGTACCCATGAAACATTTCCCTCCTCTCCCCAGCCCCTGGCAACCAGCGTTCTACTTTTTCTCTATGGTTTTGACTACTCTTGGTACCTCACATAGGCGGAATCACACGGTATTACTCTTGTGGCTAGCCTCTTTCACTTAGCATCTTATCATGTTTCAGCCATGTTTTAGCATGTATCAGAATTTCCTTCTTTTTAAAGGTTAAATAATATTTCACTATATGTACGTATCACATTTTGCTTATCCAATCACCCAAAGACAGACACTTGGCTTGCTTCCACACTTCGGTTATTATAAATAATCTGTATGGATGCACAGATATCTCTTTGAGACCCTGCATTCAATTCTTTTGGGTACAGATCCAAAGTGGGATTGCTGGATCATATGATAATCCTGTTTTTCAGTTTTTGAGGATCTCCAGACTGGTTTTCCTAGTGGCTGCCCCACTGTACATTCTCATCCAGAGTGAAAGGATTCCAGTTCCCTCACATCTTCACCAACACTGGCTATATTTTATATTGTTTGGGGAATAGCCATCTTAATGGGTGGTACGCCACATGAGTTTGATTTACATTTCCCTAATGCATTATACATATACTCTTTATTTTGGAACAGTGTTACATTTTCAGAATGATTTCGAAGAAAGCACAGAGTTTCCTTATACTCTACACCCAGTTTCCTGTATTACTGAGATCTTATGTTAGGTTGCTACCTTTTTCACAATTCATGATCCAATATTGACACATTATTATTATTATTAATTAAAGTCCATACTTTATTCAGATTTCCTTAGTTTTCCCCTGTTATATTTTTTCTGTTAACTCCATCCAAGATACCACATTCCATATCACATTCAGTTGGCATGCCTCCTTAGGCTCTTCTTGGCTGTGACAGTTTCTCAGACCTGCCTTGTTTCTGAGGACCTTGGTAGTTTTGCAGGGTACTGCTCAGGTATTTTGTAGAATGTCCTTCAATTGGGATTTGGCTGATGCTATTCTCTTAATTAAAGTGCTTTTAGAAGGAAGACCACAGAGGTAAAGCGCCAATTCATCACATCGTATCAAGGGAACACTCTCAGTCTGTCTTACCATGTTGACATTAACCTTGATCACATGACTAAAAGGTAATGTTTGCCAGGATTTTTAAAAATGTATTTCTAATTTAGTTTGTTAATATCTTGTTTAGTACTTTTGCATCAATATACATAAATATGATTGGTTCATCATCTTTTTTTGGTAATATTAGATTTAGATGCTGACCATATGCTACATTTATATAGTGAATTGAATACCTTTCTATCTTTTTCTCAAAGAGACTATCTAGCATGGGCATTATTATTAATTTATAAAAACTGTTTGGTGCCTGAACCTTGTGTTGGTGGACACCTCTTGCAATATTTCTCCCAGCTCTTATATCATTCATATGCTCTATTTCTTATATAGTCAATTTCGTTCATTTTTTTCCCCAGAAAATTATACATTGTTTTCAGATTTTAAATATCTTACTATAAATTATAAATTGCATTTCTATATATATTTTAATCTTCTTTGTGTCTGGTTTTGTGGTAAGTTTTTATTTGTTCTTGATTTTAAAGTTTTTTTCTTGAGAAAATTTATGTTATTTATTTATTTGTATATTTATCTGTTGTTTATTTTTATATATATCTTTTTCCCTCCATTGAATTAAAAACCTGTAGCTCTTGAATCTCTCAATTTCACTGCATATTATGCTTTCTCCTTCATTAATCTCTGTCCTGATAGGGCTTATCATTTACACTGATCTTTTTATTATTTTCTGCTTCCAAAATTTAAAATTAGAGCAGTACTTATTTTTTTATGTTTTTATGACTTGCTTTTGAAAACAGGTTTAACTATTTTAAATGTTTTCACATATTTTACTATTCACATTCTGTTTTTATTGTGATAAGAACACTTACGTAAGATCTACCCTGTTAGCAAATTTTTAAGTACAATATAGTATTATTAACAATGAGCACAGTGCTCTGTAGTAGTTCTCTAGGACTTACTCAGTTTTCATAATTGAAACTCTGTACTCTTTGACTACCACCTTCCTGCTTCTCCCTCATCCCTGCCCCTGGCAACCACCTTCTTCTCTCTGCTTCTGTGAGTTTGACTGTTTTAGATTCCGCCTATTAGTGGGATCATGCAGTATTTGTCTTTTTTTCCTCTCTCTGGCTTATTTCACTCAGCACTGAGCATCATCTCCTCCAGGGTGATCTGTGTTGTTGCATATGGCAGGACTTCCTTCTTTCTTAAGGCTGTGGCGTTGATTGTTAATGCCTTCTCTTTCATTTCTGATTGTATTTATTTGAGTCTTCTCTCCTTTTTCCTTGGCTAGTGTAGCTAAGAGTTCGTCTATTTTAATTCCAAAAAACCAACTCTTGGTTTCATCGATTTTTTCTATTATTTTCATTCTCCATTTTATGTATTTCCACTCTAATCTTTATAATTTCCTTCCCTTTATTGACTTTGGGCTTAGTTTGTTTTCTAGTTTCTTGAAGTGTAAAGTTGAAATCTTACTGATGTAGGCATTTGTCACTGTAAATTATCCTCTTAATCTTGCTTTTGCTGGCCCCATAAGTTCTCGAATGCTGTTTTGCATTTTTGTTTGTTATAAAGGGTACAACTCAGGGACAGCAAAATAGATGTGTGATCCAGCAAGGTATGCCAGGTGGTGGGGTGTGGAACTTCTGCCCCCTCTCTAAACATCCCCCTCTCCCTGCCCTTTGAAGTATTCACCAATCTGGAAGTTCTCTGCACCCCACATTTTGGGAATTTTTGTGGAATTTTTATCACATCATAGGATTGGTTGCTAATAATCTTCAGCCCCTCTCCTCTTCCTGAAGGATGTGGGGTAAGGATGAAATTTCCAAGCTACTAATATTGGCTTGGTCTTGCTGGTGATCAGCCCCACTCTGGAAGCTATCCAGGAGCCCACCAAAGTTGTCTCAAAACAAAAGACCCTCTTATCACCCAGGAAATTCCAGGGGATTTAGGAGCTCTGTGTAAGATGCTACTATCACCAGTTTCACTCAGGAAATTACAAGTTTTAGGAGTTCTGTGTAGAAACTGGGGTTAGAGAGCAAATATATATTTCTTATTATGTCACACATTGCAACCAGTTTTCATGCATATTATCACAAAAATAGTGTAATCTCCTAAAACTTTCTTCATATCCCTTTATAAATTAAAATTTCAGAAAAGTGAATTGACTTCTTAGAGTAATGTTTTCTTTCTTTTGTGGAGCACTAGGGATGTGTGATGGATATATGGTATATATCAACCACCATGCATTCCTTTTGTCCTTACTCCTTCCTAAAAGAGCATTAATTTATTAAATATAATCCCCTTTTCCTAGCAGCCAGTTATAGGGAAGCTGACTCCACTCTCAGTTCCAAAGGGTAATCCTATTCCCTCTCCCTACCTGCCACCGATTCCTTTAGGAATGGATATAAGTAAAGATTTACTGATGGTTTCTAGGAGAGTTCTTCTTTGTTCTTAAGGAAGACCTAAGGGAAGGATATGAATGAAGAAACATGTAGATAGAGTGCCACTTGCAGCCATCCCGTAACTATGAGAATAGCTCTGGGATGAAGTTGAGCCTTCACCCAGCAGAGTGGAAAGAGTAGATACCTGAATTCTTCACCTTGTTGAGTCTTGAGGTCAAACTACCATGGCAATGTCTTGGACTTCCTCTTTAATGAGCCAATAAACATTATTTAAGCAAGTTTCATTTAGGTTTTGTTACTGCTTGATGCCAGATCATCTTAACTAAGACATGACCTCAATCCTGTCTCCTTAGCAAGGACACAGCTAGACCCAGTGTTTGCCAACAGAGTAAATTTGCAAGCTACATTGTACATCCTCATTAACTACCTTGGGTAATGGTCAAATCTCCACCTCAGATCAGCAGCAGGAAAGCAGTTCCTGCTCGATTTTAAGTGGCTGGTATTCATCTGTTGCAACACGGCTGAAGTGGGATCTTACCTACCCAGCACATACTTCAGACCAGTGGAATACAGGCAAAGTTTCAATTCCAGCCAGAGTTTTTCCCTCTTAGGCGGGCATTTCAATGGCACTTGTGGGATGCATTACACAAAGTATGCTTATCTGTCTTTACCTTTGCCTTATTTTCTCTGCAAGTTGTCATTTCTGAAGGCATGTAGAAATACAAAGTATAAGGATGGAAGAGGGAAATCGTACTCTGACTGCCTCTAAAAAGCAGCTGAGTGGTGTTGCCTGCTTTTCTCATTAGTACAGACCTCGTGGGAGCACCGTGTCTTCAGACTCTCCCTTTGGGGAGTGGGGTTTATGAGATAAGCTCAGTTATCAGTTCCGTTGCTACTTTTTGTTTTGTCTTAAATTTATGTATGATCTTGGCTTTGTTTAATTCCACTCCTTTGATTTTATGGTTAGGCATTTTCCCCATTTTAGACAATAAGTTATCTTTTAATTTTATTTTTTAGTTATTTTGTTAGCACTCATCTTTTTCATGTCTTCATATGTATTTTAGTGGGACATGGAGAGGAGCTACTAGATAGATGATAGACAGATGTGCCCCTGCCAAAAAGCCATTACTATTATTGTTGACGGCTGTCACTGTTGTTTATACTTTTCAAACTTATTTCTTGTGATCACGATATAGCTACACATATGACAGAGGTATAGTAAGTATAAAGAAAACTTTGAGTGACAAAGTAACATAATCGTTAATTAGATGGTCTTTGGACACTGCCAGATCTGAATATAAATTCTGGCTCTGCCTCTTGCTAATTCTCTTGGGCAGTTTCAATTTGTTCAGCTTCATAATACTTATCTCACTGTGAAGTTGTAAGAAATAAACAGTAGGAACAGTGGTTCAGTCAGTTAAGTGTCCGACTCTTGATTTCAGCTCAGGTCATGATCTCAGAGTCATGAGATCGAACCCTGTGTCGGGCTCTGCACCGGGCGGGGAGCCTGCTGAAGAGTCTCTCTCTCTGTCTCCCTGCCCTCTCTCTCTCTCTGCCCCTCCCCCCATAAAAAAAAAGAAAAAAACTGTAAGCAGTGTTTATTTCTTATAAATGAATAATATTTAAATACTTAGCACAATGATCTGAACACTGTACAGTAGGCATTGCTAATAGTGTGTTCAGTATTCTGCATATTTTCATTAAATAGCTTAGAATTTATATTTATAAAACAGATATATTTCTAACATAAAATTAACATTTCAAATGGTTCTCTTGTTACTTAATTTTTTAAATAATGAGATTTTTACTTTTTTTAACCAAACCTCAAATTTAAAACATTTAGAGAAATATATAACCCTACAGTTGTTTGGTACTTTATATTTTCCAAAATATTTGCATTTGACTTGCCTATTCGATTCTCACAACAGCATGTAGAGGCAGGCAGGACAATGTGTTCACTTGCCCTTCGCTACGGACAAAGCTAAGACTCAGGAACTAAATGATCTGAAGGAGCACACATTAAACGAAACCATTTCTAGAATGTTTAACCCCCAAACACCTCCCTCCTCTTCGATATTTATTGAATAGTCTAGTCATTAATATATGGAAAATAGTTCAGAAATTATGTCTGTATAAATAGCTACATTATGCCAAATTTTTTTTTAAATATTAAGATTGTACTAAGGGTGAAATGGAAAAATGGTTAGAGGAAAAAGACAAAATGTGGAGGGAAATGCCCTGGTGCATATTTAATATGTTCTGTTTATCTTATGAAGGACATAATGAGATTTAATCAGTTAATAGGTGGCATATGGTATGATCCACAGTAGGTTAGAGACCTCAAGTTTTGGCTTAATAGTAATTTTAAAAGAAATATTTTGGTACAGTAGCTCCAGACTTTTCACAAGAAACCTCTATCAACTTATTTGTTTGTTCTGAAAGCCATTGTCATGGTTGGGGACAGTTTTAAAATGTCAACTCAAAAAATAAAAATAAAAAATAAAATGTCACCTCCAAGCCAGGTTCCCCAAACTGATACCTTTTAATGGGTAGATATAATTTGTATCTCTATAAGAGTTTTCTTTCCTCAAACAGAGTTCTTTGAAATCTTGTTGAAATTTTGGACCGTGTCTGAGGAGCGCCATTATCAGAATTACCTGGGTTCTTGTAAAAATGCAGATATCTGGGCCTAATCCAGATTTATAGAATCAGGGTTTCTAGAGATGTATCTTAGGAATCTGCATTTTGGAATGCACACCTCCACTACGCACTACTGACACTGTTAGAGAGTCGCTCCTATAAATTCTCTACCCAGTAAAAGCACAAGATATAGTAACAGCAAATCACAAAATATTTCATAAATTTTCGAGGGATCAATAGATAGACCTATAATGTCCATTCATGGATGATTTAGACATCTATGAATGTCAGGTCCAAAAAGCTTATATAAAGGGACGGCTGGGTGGCTCAGTCATTAAGCGTCTGCCTTCCGCTCAGGTCATAATCCCAGGGTTCTGGGATCGAGTCCCACATTGGGCTCCCTGCTCCACTGGGAGCCTGCTTCTCCCTCTCCCACTCCCCTGCTTGTGTTCCCTTTCTCGCTGTGTCTCTCTCTGTCAAATAAATAAATAAAATCTTAAAAAAAAAAAAAGAAAAGAAAAAGCTTATATAAAAGCTAGAGTTGTCCCCGATGGCTTAGACTCTGCTTCTATGCAGGAGCAGACTGGATGCATAGTGCTTGAATTTTGGAAACTCACGACAGTATTGCCCACCCTTCATCAAACATACACACCTTATACTGTGCTATTATACAGTACAGTTTAGTATACAGTCTTGTATTAAATGACAAGTATACTAGAAAGTAAAGCTAGAAAGAGGCGTTCACACAGAGAAAAGCACATCACAAACATTAAACAGTAAATCACAATACAATGTAATCTATGCTGAGTTCCAGACAGACAAACCTCAGAGGTGTGAGGACAGCATATGTCTGACAGTTAGGAGGGAAGGCATTCCACAGGGTAAGTGCCCACCAAGCTGAACCCTGAAAAAAAGTTGAGTTTTGAATAAGGCAAGAGGGGGAGAGAGCTTTGAAAGTACTTTAATTTTTATTCTCCTAAAAATGTTTTAATACAGACCCTTTATGTAGTGAACAGTGGGGAAAGTGATGCAGGCAGGGGGAGGGGGGAAGGGGAATAAATAAAAGCCAGATTGTCCAGAGCCTTGAACGTCGGGCCTTACCAGGTCAGCAATTTACTTGGCCTTTGACATTATTTTTGTGGCTGTGCAGAGCAAAAATATTAATAAATTTGTGAGAAACGACAGTCAGCACTACTAAAGAATGTAAAACCAATTCTTACCACGGCAGAGAGAAAGCAAACATTACATGGACTAGCAACACATCCAGCCCAATACAAAGCAGGTTTTTGTAATTCGCCGTAACACCAGTGTTTAATCATTCACTTTTGACAAGAAGAGGGAAAAAAGGACCAAGCAAGAGCAGAGCCATTTCTGATGATTTACTGATCAAAGCCAATTAGGATAGCTCTGGTTGAACTGGATTGAGTTTCTCTGAAATTACTTTTCAAAGTAAAGACAACAAGAGTGAGCCTGTGCCATGCTGTATTTTCTACTTGTTAGTCCCTAAAAAAGCCAAAAAAACAAACAAAAAAAGACAAAAAACCTAAAACTCACTTACCTATATCCACTGAGCTTCAAAGGGTGACTTTTGAAGTGCAAAATCAAGTAAAACGTGGAACTGAAATGCAAAGCTTTGTGGCAGCTATTTTGTCTTTCGTTTGAAGAGCTCAGAATACTTTTCACACAATAGACTGAATCAAATCTTCCTCTGGGCTCAGTTTTTTTTTTTTTTTTTTTTTTTTTTTATCTAAGCTACCGTATGGTTTTGAACAAATGTCAGGTCCAGAGAGTGTGTGTGTGTGTCTGTCAAATCATAACTTTAAAATAGCGTAATAACAAAATAGAACACAGGAATGGATACTGAAGAGACAATCCTTTGCTTTGTGGGTGTTGCACACATACACAATCTTAATAAACAAACTAAATCACCAGCTGTACCACATTTTTCTGATATTGTTCGTCTTGGGAGTGGCCCACGTAAAAGAGCTTTTTCATTACACATTTTTATGATTTTCATGGGAAAATTTGTTTTCTTTTCATCATTTTGCTTTAAAATACTTCAGAGCTATGTTGCCAATTTTCTTGCATTTTTGAATAAGAAAATATTGCATGCAATTTGTATTTAATTGATGCCTTTCGTAATTCCTGTCATCGTCCTATGCTATTTTGTTATGAGGCCTTGAGATAGCTATCAGTTTCCTCCTATTTTCAATATCTCCAAACTGCTGTTTAATACTATTTTATGCCGGCTCATTGTATTGTTTTCCTTGGAGGCAGCATATTGTAGGGGGAAAAAAACAGTGGCTCCTCTCAGGAGTTAGAGATCGGGGAGATCGGGGCACCACTCACGCCTTGGCTCAGTTTCATCATCTCTGAAATGAAGGTGGCAACAGAGTCTTCATCATTTATTGAAGTGTTTACATGGCCACACAGATGAAGTCCTTAACACAATGCCTGCCACAGATTTGGGACTCAGTAAGTGTGAGTTCCGTCTGCCCACATTCACGGTCCAGCTCTCCACTATCATTTCCTGTTGCTGAAAATACACCTGATGGCTCCCCCTCTTCCCTTTCTTTTGCTGGTTCTATTTCACTGCAAGCTCTGATACTTGATAATCAAGCTTATTTTAGTTGTATCTAAAATAACAAGGGCCTGAGGAAGTACTGGGTAAACTTCGCAATCTCTATTTCTAAACATAGAAGATTTTAGGATTTGTCTTTATTCTCTTTTTTTTTTAAAGATTTTTTTTTTTTTTTTATTTGACAGAGAGACAGCCAGTGAGAGAGGGAACACAAGCAGGGGGAGTGGGAGAGGAAGAAGCAGGCTCCCAGAGGAGGAGCCCGATGTGGGACTCGATCCCAGAACGCCGGGATCACGCCCTGAGTCGAAAGCAGACGCCCAACGACTGCGCTACAGGCGCCCCCAGGATTTGTCTTTATTCTTGATTACATTCTGGGTACTTGAGATCACTTAGAGCAGGCCTCTGGAAAAACGAAATTTAACTATAATCAACACACAGAAACTTTAGGGATGTCATAAAGCCTAACTGTCGTCTTCAGCAATTAAAAATGGAGGTGGGGAGGGATGCCTGGGTGGCTCAGTCAGTTAACCATTGGCTTAGGTCAGGATCCCTGGGTCCTGCAATTGAGCCCCACATTGAGCTCTGTGCTCAGCGGGGAGCCTGCTTCTCCCTCCGCCTGCCGTTTCCCCTGCTTGTGCTCACTCACTCTCTCTGCCAAATAAATAAATAAATAAAATCTTCATAAAAAATGAAGGTAGGAATTATGGCAAGACAAGAGTTATTCCATAAACACTGATAGCGACCTGGAACTATATGATTTGAACAGTCGTCTCATTTAAACCTTATAGCAGTCCTCTGAGGAAATTATTGCTTTCCCCTTTTTATAGATTTTTAGAACTGTGACAAGGTTATGAAGATGGTAGAACTTACTATATTCAGCATATTCTCCACCTAGAAATTCTCTACTTATATTATCTACTTAGAAATGATGTATGTAGCATAATCTTTACTTAGAAATGAGGATTGAATCTCAGGACTGGAAGAATCATTAGAGGCCATTGAACCCAATACCCCACCCTTTCTTAAATTTCACCTAAAACATCCTTCCTGATTTTGCACATCTTCAATGTCAGGAAATTTCCTGTCTCCTAAGATAGGGGATTCTATGCCTGATCAGCATCAACTACTAGAAGATTCTGCAAAGTGAACGTAAATGTAACATTCTATGGTGTCTTACCATTGGTACCCATTTTCCCCAGTGGGGCCAAATAAAATATAAAATGTCATGGGATGGGCTTTCAGCTACATGAAGGCCCCTCTCATGTGCCCTGGTATTTGCTTTTCTCCAGGTTAAACATCTTTGTTTTCTTCAAGAATTTCTCTAATGACATGATTTCAAGTAAACTTACTATTCTATTAGATTTCCTTATTGGAGTGTGCATCCTGTCCTCTTGAAGGACTCAAAACTTAGTATGAATATTTTGAGTTCAAAACTAGACTTACAGGGGGATTATCATTGCCTTGACACTAGGTACCGTCATTCACCATGACAGCCCCAGAGCCACATAAAATTTTGGAATCGTCACCATGGATCCATACTTCAAACATAAATTGGGATTATATATGTATTAAAGTAAACCATAAACTACATTTCATAATGTTAATACTAATTATCACTGGTTGTTACTAAGTTTGTTACCAATTGAAACTGCTCTGCCTTCAATGATAAATTATGTCTCCTCCATCCAATTTTGTGGTTGACTAATCTCAAGTGAAAAGAGTTAAGTCTTCTTAGTTTATGGAAAACTGTCTTGTTAGTTCACATGAGAATCTTGGCTTACCTGTTTTATTTCTATCCTATTCTATTCATTTCCTTCATCCCCCATTCATTTTTTCTCCCCTCCTTTTGGAAATCTCAGTAATATATCGGATAGACATACTTCAATCTGCATGTATGCGTATAAATTCTTGTTTTGTTAATACATATGTATTGTGTTAAAGTTCCCATTTTCTTTCTTCCTTTTTTTTATTTGGCATCATGTTATTTATCTCTATCCATGGTGCTGGGTATACATCTGTTTCTAACTGTAGTGTACATTTCCGGGATGTACATCCTGCCTTTTTTTCTAATTCCTGCCCTCATGCCCTACCCAGTTTTAATGCACTCTAAGTTCCTTTTAGAGTGCATCATTTAAGCCTATAAAGACCTTTCTTGATCCTGATAATTGTAATATCATTAATTAGGATGCTTTGGGGTCACAAAGAAATCTGACTTAACAAGGATCCCATTCTCAGTATCTTGCATGTTTTTTAGACTTATCCCCCTAGGGCTGTAGCATGGCTAATGCAGTTCCAGGAGCACATCTCTGCAAGACAATATCAGGCGCATATCTTTTTAAAATTAGGAATGAAAGCCTTTTGCAGATTCCCCCTAACAGAACTCCTCCCAGGTCCTATTGACCAGGATTGAAATACTGGCCTATGACCCAGCTTGTAAAGGAGGATGTGAAAAACTGTGTTTGTCACTTGCATCCTTTTTGGTGGGAGGCATGTTCTGCCCATAAGGAAGGTGGGGAGGTTGTATTGGGGAAAAGACTGCTGGGTAGGTAACCATTATTTTTGCTCTGAGTCTTCATGATCTTTAGCAAGTTCATGTTGCCTACAAATTTGGTAAGTATGCCTTTTATATATTTATCCACGTTATTTGGTATTCACATTCACTCCCCCAAAAAACAAAAAACAAAAAAACCTGTTGAAGTGATTTTGAATGACTACTATGCTTGAAGCCTTTACAATTCTCATTTTGTACACACACACACACACACACACACACACACACAAACCAGTTTAATATGCTTTACTATGTCCATAGTATGTCATAGACGAAGAATCTTCAGCTTAAAGAAATTAGCTATTTACCTAAGGTCTCATAGCCTCATAAGTATTAAAGCTGGGATTTAAAATACATTTTTGTTTGATCGTTAGTCAATGTTTATTCTACTTCATTCTAGATCCCTGAGGACTACTAGAAACTCCAAGATGAACCATTAATAAGGAACTCTGATTATGTTGCCTCTCCTCCCCACCCCATCTTCACCAGCTAGCCCCAGTGGATTAAATTCTTCCTTTAGTTTCCAAGGTCCCTGTCTGCCCAACATTCCCTACTAATGTATACTTGGCTAAACTATATGCCCCATGAAACAAGACTATGTCTAGTTTGACCCATCATCATATCTTTAGCTCCAGCACCTGTTGAAAGGATGAATGAGTAATAAATGAATGAAAAAAATACACTATTACATTGTCTTTTGCTTTACATCTTTTCTGCCTTATCACCTGGTTTCTTTCACAACTTACCTGACGTCAGTTACATGGCAGATTTTGAAGCTCAGATATTAGCCCATGATAAAGCACCAACGACTGCCTCATGGTACAGTTACCACCCCTCTCAGGTAATACTTCCATCTTTACTAAAGGCTTCCAAGAGATAAGGTCTCACCCTAAAGAAATTGCTCTAATGGTTAGAATTTCAGGCACCGTGGTGACCTCCCGCCTATACTGCCCACGTGAAGCTTCTCTCTGTAGGTCCTCAGGTCCCCCTCTCAGAAAATGTAAAAAACAAACAAACAAACAAAAAAATCACCCATTACTCTAAGTATGTCCCAAACACCTTACCTATTCAAAGTATCCTGCTTTATAAAATCAAATATGATTATATTTAAGACCAGTAGAAAATAATTATTCTTTCATAGAGAGTGGATTTTAAGTCTGAGTACCACACAATTAATCCTTGGCACAATCTCAGGGAAGTCCAATGAAGTCTAATGAAGATTAGACTCAGTGAAGTCTCCTGCTGTTTTCTTAATTTCTCGTTTCCATTCACTGCATAGATATTCAATGGATTTGAAGTTGCCATGAATTTCTTAACTATTCATTCAAAAGCAAAACAAACAAAAAAATTAAAACAAAACCAAAAAGCCCACAAGCATTCCCATTGTTGTGAAGAAAAATAAAATCAAACTTAATTTTCCATAATAGAAGTTACCAGAAATACCAATCTCTATTTGATTCTCCAAAATTCATTTTTCCATAATAATAGTGTCAATGTTTAGTGTAGGCTCATATTAACATTCACTAGTGTGACTTGAAAAGGGGAGGTACCATGGTGTTAAGTAGAAAGAGTATCTAAAAATATAACAAGTCTGTTTGGTAAGCAGCACAAATGGGTCTTATGCTAAGCCCCACTGACCCAGCCTGGGAGGGGAATGGGGCAAGACTAAGTCCTCACACTCTTTACCTGAGAGAAAGAAGGTTACATTGAAAAACAAGCCCCCCACTTTTGGAAATAGTATGATATCATCAGAAACTGGCTCTGTCAACCCAGTAGGTGTTTGGATGAATCTCTTTTTCTACAGAAAAATGTTTGGATCCAAGACACAAGGTTTTCACATTTTAATGGCGATGCTCATAGGTAACTCACTCTTTTTTTTATTACTTATATAAGCTAACCGATACCGTTGTTAGGGCTTTTAAGATGTTTATTTAACTATTTATGTTAATGATGTGATAAATATTCTATCAAGTGAAGATTAGAACTTTTGAGTGAAATAAAGTCGCTCAAAGCAATGAGTAAAGGAAATACTTACGCATTGAACCCTTGGTCTTTGTATTTAATTTTTTCTCGGATTTCTATTTATTAAAATAAAAAATATCTAATCAATTAAAATAGAGAAAGATGAAACTCATTTGTATACAAGTTTTTGTAGAAATAATTTTTTATTAGATATTTTATTAACTATGACTTTCAATAAAGTGAGAATGGAAGCAAAAGTCATTTTAATAGTCAATGATAATTTGTATTAAACAAACTCTATGTCTTTTTGATCCATTAACATTATGTATTCTGATGAAAATATGGGATAAACCAGATAGTAAAAATTTTCCCTATCATGATTATTTTTGAAATACAGTCTTATAGAACCAGACACCAAACTAAAAGAACTTTAGAAAAGTAAAATAAAGTGGCAGTTTTTGGTTAATTAAATAAACTGATTCACATACACAAAATAACAGTAAGCTTCAAGCAATCCACTTCGTACTATAAGTACATGGACATAAATAGCCAATTCATTGTCGACTAAAACCCGATTAAGAAAACTGAAGGACACAGGTAATCCCTAATCCCTTTATCTTGATTGACAGCAGATCTTGCTCTTTGCCAGCCAGTAGACTAGCCAATAAAAGAATTTACAATCTTGTTTCCCACTTTTAGTTTGCTGGATTCATCAAATAAATATGTCTGACCTTATTTTACATTGGAGATATTAATAGAACTGGTTTTAAATGAGGCAAAAGTACAAATAACTGTGCCTTATTCCACTTTTAATATCTAATTCTGTTTATTTTCTTTAGACTACTGATCTTAATACAGGCTTTCTCTTCTTTTTTTTTTTCCATGATGGTAAAATCTAAAACTAGCTTCTCTGCTTATACTTAAAGAAAAAAACATAAGTTATTGGTAGTTATTTTGTGAAAGATCAAATGTGTAAACTTTAAGAATCAAACTTGAAGAATCATAAGAAAAAATATATTAGGCGACAGAAAAGAAAGACTACCATTTGCACCTACTTGCTGACCAAGGATAAATGAAAGTAATACTGTAAATTGTAAGAACTTAAATGTTTTGTAGCAGATGCTAATAGTCTTAGGTATGGACAGTTTTAGTAGCTGTCTCTGTGTCTTATTGTGTCTACTTTCTTCTCATTTTACTGTGACAAGTCCCTGGTCACTGATCTTTATGACAAACCATGTTGGTCTTCCATTCAACAATTACCCATTTTTCTCCACTGCATTCAGAAAATAAACAAACACATAAATAAATAAAGCAAAACAATAAAAGCTGTATATCCCCAGGCCTTCTCCAATCTGGCTATATTTAATCTTTCTGACTTGATTTTTCCTACATAAATCCTCCATGCCAACAAGCTTGACAAATTCACCATCACCTCTAAATGTCTTATGCTTTTCCATTGATGTGTTTTTGTTTATTCAGTTATTTCCACATACTTTTTTGTCAAACTGATCCATACTTGAAAACCTGCATTAAATCCTACCTCAAGCCTTCCTCGCCCAGGCCAGGCTGAAGAAAGATCTCTGTCTGAAGACTCATTATTGAGTTATTGCTTATACGATTCACTTGGAATTCATCATATACTGTTCAGTGATATCTCTTCAATGTTGTCTTGACTCATACTAACATTTCATTTTTTACAAGTTTTTCTCCAGTAAACTCACTGAGGACAGGGAGGGACCAGTTACTACTGCACGATACCCACAATACTTGATATATGGTAGTTATGTGATCAATATGTTTATTGATTTAATTTACAATATTGAGTTTTCATAGCTACAGATTCATGATTATCTCTCATTCAGTGCGTTTTCCCTAAAACTTTGTAAATCTTCTCTAAAGTCCCCTGAGTTTGAGCCTCACATATTAACCATACGCTCGCTGAGAACCTGATCTTTAGACTGTATTTTCATAAATACGCACTATGTTATTCTAACGTAATTCTAATGTAATATTATCGTGGTAAGCATATTGAGGCCAGGGCTGTCTCTTCCACTTTGCAATCCTCTTGACGGTAGGTAGGTCACAGAGAAGATACTTTGTAAATTTGAAAAACCAATACTTTGAAGTTTCAACTAAGAGGTCAAGATAGGGTCACTGTGAGGTACCAAAGCAAAACAAAAAAACAACAAACAAACAAACAAAAAACTATAATGCAGAGTGTCAAAATATATACTAGGCTTCAGGCTTTGAAATGTTTATGCATTTTAAGTATGTATCAAAGTTCTTAAGAGGGCATTTGAAGCAATGAGTCTGTAAAGAGAGTTTTCTGGAGAGTCTAGCTGCTGTGCTGTGAGTTGTACCCCACCACAGAGTTTTAGGGTTGGAAGCTAGCTTCTGACCCCAAGCAGAGCGAGTTGCTTTAAGGAGAATCCAGTCTCACATAAATTTGAAGGGGGGGTGGGTGGCATAGGCAACTTCGACTGGATTCTCTAGCTACCTGAGGAATCTACAATCTAACTTAAGGCAGGAAAAAGAGAGAGAGAGAGAGAAGTGCTGCTGTGTTGTGCTGGGAAGTAAATGTGCCCCCTCCAACAACAGAGTCAAAGGCATAGGAATCCCCAGGCCCACATGGGGAACTCATGGTAGGAATATCAGTCAGTGATCAGTGTGAAACAGATCCCGCCCAACAAGCTTCTGTCAGAGGGTGAGGGAGCCCCAACAGAGAGAGTTGGTGAATGTGTGAACCTCAGTAAAACGAGAATGAAGGGGTTGGGGAGGGGCAGCGTGAGAACAACTGGTCAAAGGAGAAGCAATGCCTGCCTCACGGGTCTCTGATGACTCAGATGGAGAAACACAGTAGGAGAGGAAAAGTCTTGCCTCAAGTAAATGTATTTAAAGGCACAGTGGAGAAAAAAAAAAGTATTTTGCTTTGATTATAACCCATGAGTTGTTCAATATTACTGATTAGGTTTTTTTGTTCTCAAAATCCTGTGAAAATCAAATTTAAGTAAAATATCTTCCAATACGAGGGCACCTGAGTGGCTCAGGTTAAGCAGCTGACTTAATTTCAGCTCAGATCATGATCTCAGGGTCCTGGGATGGACCCCCACCATATCGGGGCTCTGTGCTCAGTGGGAAATCTGCTGCAGGATGCTCTCTCTCCCTCTGCCTCTGCCCCTCCCCCCTCTTGCACGCCCTCACTTTCTCACTCTCTCTCTCAAATAAATACATAAATCTTAAAAAAAAAACTTCCAATACAAAAGTTTGGACTTTTCATAAATTCAGTTAAATTAAATTTGCATTAGAACACTCCTTTAGAATATAGCCTATAATTCCTGTGTCAGTTTTCTTTACTTATAAGGATGATTACATAACAAATAAATCAGTTCAGTTTGGTTTTATATTTCCTACTCATCAAGCCTTTCATAATGCATATATGCTTAGCACTGTACAGGTGCTGTGGGAGGTTCTGAGAGAATAAATGTTCACTATTTTCACAGAGCTTGAAATATTTTTGGATCAACGAAGATTGTGTGAAAGCGATCCAAGTAGTGTAAAAATTAACAGGATATTATCAAGAGTCTAAATGGCATTCATAATGGCAGTGGGCAAAGATTAACTTTGGATACATTTATCTGAAAATATGCATAAGAAGAGCACTTCAGGTTTTGGATTGGATCAGATTAGATGCATTATAAATATTTTAATCACCTTACAAAAGTCACCATGAATCAATTCAAAAATTACCAAGTGTCAAATGTGAGCCAGACACTATGCTATGGTTTAGACATATTTTGGTGAATAAAACAGACATTTTCTTTTCCCTCATGAAGAATACAGTATAATGAGATTCTAGCCTAATCTGCTCATTAGGTATAGTTATGCAATTTGTGGGTCACTCCATATGCCTACACCTTCCAAACAGTCTCCCTCAATGACTATACTACTATTTGAATTTTGTCATTAGAGGGTATTTCCTTCGGTTATTACTTTTTAACAACAGCTAACACTTAATTGAGAATTTATTATATATCAAGCAATGTTATGATCATCTTATGATCATGTCATATGATCATCATATAAGATATGAGATGAATTCTGACTTTTAAAAGCCCTGTGATGTAAGGACTATTATTAACACCATTTTGTAGATGAGAAAACAGAGACACTAAAAGTGAATGTAACCTGCTCACAGCCTTGCAGGGGTACAGATCTAACCTTATCAATATAGGAGGCTTTGATTAAATTTTTATAATTTAAGTTTAATACTTAATATTTTATTTTTTATATTTTATGTACTTTTAATACATATGTTTAGGCATGGATTTAAATGGGAAAATAACACATATTAGTAATAACAATAAATGAGAATGCACTAAATTGTCAGTTAAAGAACAGGTAGTGTCAGATTGGATTTTAAAAACCTAGAAACCAGATTGTGGGAGTGCTTTGGAATTTAGACTTGATTCTTTCTAAGCCTCAGTATCTTCTTTGAAAGAGAGCTAAGGCAATCTGCACTGGAAACTTTTGAAGACTGTGGTAGGCACAGATAAAGTATGTGGATTAAGGTGTGGGAGAAACCATACAGTGCTCTACACATGTCAATTGTTGTTAACCTATTTGTTCATTTGAACTTCACTGGAAAAGCAATAACCACCACTCTTGAAAGGTGTTATATTTCTTCTTGGTACTTTATTTATGTGAATTCTAATAATTCTCTAATTAGAGACTTGGAATCAGGAAAAAGAGTAAAAAAGAAAGTGAAGTTAAAACTTTGAGACAGACCATGGTATGGGATATATTTCATGGTTTATACTAGAATTATGGAAAGAAGGAAACAGGGCCTTCCATTCATCTTAGAAGCTGTCCAAGGTGAGGGTAGTCTAGACTATCTATATATCTGGCAAACTTTGGTTTTAAGGGTTATGGGGAGGTAAAAACAAGATAATAGGCAAAATCACCAATTTCAAGTAGAATAGAGTAAAATCAGCAGCCTGGGACAGGATACATATCTGAGAATGGAGTCCCCAAATAAATAATCCATATCAAGCATCACTTTTTCTCTTTTATCATTTTTATGATATTGAGTTCCACATACATGTCTGACAATAGTAGTCTGAGTCAACCCCTATATTTGGCAAATAGCCTATTTCTAGAGGAAGAATTCAGGGTCTTCTGTGACTGCACTTGTCTGCACAACACACACACAATGATATCATCAATTTTAACTTTCTCAATAACTATTCACATTTTATTCCATTACAGTCCTAAACCTGAGCTAGCTATCCACTTCCACGGATTATACATGGAAATTCTGTGAATCTTCTATTTCTGATCTGAATATTGGCAATTTCAACCTATTCTTTATTATTTAACAGGAATCCACTGTGAAGAAGACATTGACGAATGCTCTTCAAACCCTTGCCAAAATGGTGGTACTTGTGAGAACCTGCCTGGTCATTATACTTGCCATTGCCCATTTGATAACCACTCAGGAACATTTTATGGAGGAAGGAACTGTTCTGATATTCTCCTGGGTTGTGCCCATCACCAATGTCTGAATAATGGAATATGCATCCCTCGCTTCCAAAATGGCCAGCATGGATTCAGCTGCCTATGTCCCTCTGGCTATACTGGGTCATTGTGTGAACTTGTCACCACACTTTCTTTTGAGGGCAGTGGCTTCCTGTGGATCACAAGTGGCCCAGTTACAGGCGAGGATTTGGCTTGTAACATAGCCCTCAGTTTCCAGACTGTTCAGCCAATGGCACTTCTACTTTTCCGAGGCAACAGAGACATGTTTATAATGCTGGAGTTGCTAAGTGGCTACATTCACTTATCAATCCAAGTCAATAACCAGTCAAAGGTGCTCCTCTACATTTCCCACAACACCAGCGACGGAGAGTGGCATTCCATAGAGGTGATGTTTGCGGAGGCTGTGACCCTTACTTTGCTTGACAACTCTTGTAAGGAGAAATGCATCACGAAAGCTCCTTCTCCATTTGGAAGTGATCAATCAATATGTGCTTTTCAAAACTCCTTTTTGGGTGGCTTGCCAGGAGGAACGAGCAGCAATGGCACTGCTCTGCTTAACATCTGTAATATACCGTCCACACCTTCATTTGTAGGCTGTCTCCAAGACGTTACAATTGATTCGAATCACATTACTCCGGAGGACATTTCCTCTGGCTCGTCTTTAAATGTCAAGGCAGGCTGTGTGAGAAAGGATTGGTGTGAAAGACAACCTTGTCAAAACAGAGGACGCTGCATCAACTTGTGGCTGAATTTCCAATGTGATTGCTACAGGCCCTACAAAGGCCCGAACTGCCTGAGAGGTGAGAGAAGGCTGGGCACCCAGGAGTGTTGTGCCTCAGAGTCGCACAGTAACAAAACAGCCCGGCTGCCTTTCCTGTTACGAAACATAATGACCCCTCAGGACTTCCACTTCTGGTTGCCAACTGACGAGAAAAAAGAAGAGGCTAGTAATGTGCATTAATTAATTTTGAGTGAATTCATTAGACACCAGGATGTCATTCATGCAGAGAAGTTAAAAAAAAAAAATAGCTGATACTCCCACCTAAATGAGTTTTCATCTTGATGTGTTTACAAAGTGCTATTACAATTCGTGGTGTGTCAGAAATGTATTGTAAATCGTATTTGAAAGAGAGATCATCTTTTGGGAGATAGGACCATTAGCCATGAAACTAGTCAATGCCAAGTATTGGCAAATGTCTTGTGTGTAGTAGACTCTTAGGAAATATTTACTTCCTTGCTCTCTGTTCTATGCAATTCACACTTGCTCCAAAATCATGCTTATGTTTAGCACTTTTATAAACCACTGATTCTATTCAGAGGTGTATTTTCCAGGGCTGCAGAGGAGAAAACTGATATTCTACCTATGTGTCTTAAGAAAAAAGAAAGAAAATGTGAATAGTAACAACAGTGAAATTTTATAGACACCATGAACTAATTGATCTGATTTTTCTAGCAAATCACAGCTTGAAATGTATTTCAAAATCCTTAACTTCCAACATTGTTCCAGACTGCTGTTGATAGTGATTAATACATACCTCTTTCTTTTTATTATTATTATCATGCCTTGAAAATGTCTAAGAGGTAATTGTAACAGACTGCTTTGAAGTTCAGCTGTAATTTACCCTAAGATTTTAGAGCAACTTGAAGTAGGACAACATCTGGTAAATAGTCTTCTCTGCTTTATATGAAGTAAAATTAAAACCAGTCTTCGCCTATATCCTATTCCATGTATGAATGGCTAAGAGTTATTAGAAACTATTCATGGGTCTCCCCCCTAACCGCAATATTCATTACAAATCATGGACCTGTTTGACAATGAGGTATGGCATCTACCAGCTCTATGTAATATTTTAAATAGAATGGCAAGTTGTTTTGTGATTTTTAAAGGAGAAAGGGGAAATTATGCTGAGGCAATGTTCACTTTTTGAAGAAAAATTTAATTGACCCAAGGCAATATTTTTACTACATACACAAAATAACAAACAGATGCTGACTCGTTTTGACTGGCTTCCAAATGCAGTGACCCCTAAGGTTAATACTGACCGTGGTGATCCTAACTGTCCTGGTAAATAGTTTCAAGGGATTCCAATCCAGTGGGTTCTGGTTTTCTTTAGTTTATTTTTTCCAACTTGGAAAATGATGATGTTTTTAAACCAAGTTCCTGAATTTGTTGCATGCCCCACCTCTCCCAGTTCCCTTATCCCCCTCACTATTTGAAACTGTTTAACCCTCGTGGAAAAGCTTGGCTTCAAAACTGACCTGTATAGGGAGGAGGTTCTGTAAAATCTTCTCTTTCCAAAAATTCTTGGTATAAGTTTAAGAAAAATTATATTTTTCATATCGCCTCCATCATAAAACTAAAAATATTCTGTAGGTATTAGTCATTATGTTTGCTGGGGAGTTTATTCTCATTACAAAAGAGGCTTACAAGCTGCAATGAGGACACGGAGCCTTTCTATCATTGCACGTGTACATGCAGGAGGGAGGAGAGATACTAACAACTACCAAGGCCAACTTCATTCAGTTCAGGATCTTGGTTCACTATTCCCCAACCCATTGCAATGAACAAGCAGGATGGATGGAGGATTTAGTTGGTTCACTAAACATGAATGACATGGAGATTTCCAATATTTTTACATCGATCTTTTAAAAATAATCAAATATCTCAATAAGAGGAGTTCTGGAAAGTGTTTCTCAAAGCTTAGTTGCCAGAACTGTCTCAATATATTTTCTTGTGTTGACTGTGTATAAAATCACGGAGCTGCCAAGATATCGTTCAGAATGAAGACCTCTTGCCTTCTAGAGAGTATTTTTTATTTGTAGAGGCAATTTACATATGTTTTATCTTCAGTCATACATCTAGACTTTAAGACTCTTATCCTGCTAGAATTGCAGTTTCTTTGATACAGAAGGGGCTTCACTCCATGACTGTATTTTTTAAACTATGATGCCCGCCGAGGGTAGTGACCAAACTTCTGCTTACACGCTTTTAGGAATGAAGAACTCATTTATTCTATCTTGCCAGAAACTGCCCCAAGGTTGTTTCTTATACTGAAATAAAATATGATTACTTATAGCTTTCATTCATTGGCAGCATTGTAACTCTTGAAATCATACTAATATAAATCTTACATTTCTTCTTTTTGAGAACACTTCAATATTTAAAGTATCTTGTACCATCCAAGCCATCACTTCTTCCATGCTAAACATACCTAGTTTCTTCTAATGTTCTCCATACGACATAGCTTTCAGATATTTCATCAGTTGCTTGCTTGTTGCTTGCTTTGGAATAAATTTGCTTATCTGGTTCCTAGATGTGCCTGATGCTGCAGCGTGACACAAGACTATAACCTCTCTCATTCTAGATAATGTTCTTCTGTTTTCAGCCTACTATTGCCTTGACCTTTTGGCAACCATGTTCTATGCTTGGCTCACTTTGGGTCATTTTTATTCATGGTGCCACAGAATCCTGCTTCTTCCACCCTAAATGAGATACATTTAGAAGCAAGAGGCTTTTATTTATTCTTAGTAAATTTCACCTTGTTGTATTCTACCAATCATTAGAACTTGAAGCCATTTTTCATCTGCATTTGCCATCCCTCTTCATGACATATCAACAACACAGTTGAGAATCATTGCTCCCATGTTCACAGACAAGTCATACATGGCTTCGGGTGTTTCTAAAATCATGTAGTAAATCACATCCTCTGACCACTTTCTTGTGATTTCTGAAGAAGAATGGGATTGCTGGAGACTCAAGCTTCTGAGAAAAAAAAACAAACACCCCCTCCCCACAAAGAGCTCTGTGTTATGTCTTTTAGTTTGGATCCACAAAGGGATCTGCAGGCATTCTAGGATGACCAGCAGGGTCCCCACCACCCATGAGATTGAATGATTTTGTGCATATTCTCAAACCTCCGGAGCTTCAAGAGCCACGTTTTCCTATTAAACATTTTATCTCATATGAAAGTGCTGCAGTGTATTCAGAGATGTTAACCTCTTCAAATGGGTTATTTTATTCAACAGTACACTTTGAAAGATACCTGTAGTTGCCAGGAGCAGGTGGTCTTCAAACGCAGATTCAAAAATGCAATATACCTGTAGAAAATCAAGTCGGAGATCTGAAAATGCAGCCTTTTACGCAGGAGGTCTTCAAACACAGATGGTTGCCTAAGCAAGTTTTAACCGTAGTTCCACTACACTAAAATATGTCTTACCTTTGCCCAAACTTCAGCTGGACCATGATGATATTTAGGCACAATGAAATATGGTAAAATCTGTCTTGTTTCTGGTTGGCATTGGGATGTAAAAACTTGAAGATAGCCATCTTTTCAAGGCCGCTCTCATCACATTCATCATGGTTTCTAGATTGCAGAATTCAGTGGTGCATTTTGAGTACTCCTCTTACTTCACCTCTCTTGACATACTATCTGTCACAACAACAGTAAACACAGTTAAGCACTCCCTCTTCCTGACAACTTGTTCCTTGCTAGGCTTATCGGACATCACTCTCCCTTGGCTCTCCTCCTGTCTTACTTGCTGCTCTTTTGTCATCTCCTTTACCTCCAAAACCAAATATCTGGTGCTTAAGGACTCCGTTCTTGGACCTGTTCTTTTCTCTGTATATATTCATTCTCTTGGTGATCTCATCCAGTCTTGTGGCTTTAAAGAGCATTAATTACACTGACAAATCTGAAGTTATTATAGCTACCCTAGAACGTCTCCACTGCAGCTCTATAGCTGTTTACTAGACATTTCCACCTGGATATCTAAGCGGGCATCTCAAATGTAATATGGACTCTCACTTTCCCCCCAGATCTGTTCCTCTTGTTTTCTTTTCAGTCTCTGCAAATGGCAATTCAATGCTTCTAGCCACTTAAGCAACAACAACAACAAAAAAGAATCTTGGCACTGTACTTGCCCTAGAAAATCATGTAGGTTCAACCTTCAAAATATTTCCAAAATCTGACAATTTCTCATCACCTTCTCCGTTACCACTGATCCAAGCCACCATTCCTTCTCTCTTAGATTTCTGCAACTGTATCTCTACATTCTTTCGGTTTTCGTTCAAATGTTATCTTCTAAGGAGTATTTCTCTCACAACTTTATTAAAAAAATCCCAACTCTACTTCTACCCCCAGCGCTCCCTATTCCCTTTCCCTACCTGATTTATTGTATACCTAAAGACTTATCACCTCCTGACATGCTCTATAGTTTGTTTCTTTATCTGTGTCTGGTCTGAGTCCACTAACTAGCATATAAGCTTTAAGAAGACAGGAACTTTAGGGGCATCTGGGTGGCTCAGTCGATTAAGTGTCTGACTCTTTATTTCAGTTCAGATCATGATCTTGGGGTCGTGAGTTCAAGCCCCGTGTCAGGCTCCACACTGGGTGTGGAGCCTGTGTCAGTAAGATACTCTCTCTTTTTCTCTCCCTCTGCCCACCCCACCCCTGCTCACTCTCTCTCTCTCAAAAAAAAAAAAAAAAAAAGGAACTTTAGTTCCTACAATATCATCAATATGATACTCCAAATAATAATAAAAGGCAAGGGAGTTGAACAAAGAAAGAGGAATCTTCCTTCTGTGGTCCTGGTTGGGAGAGGCATGGGAGACAGACGAGTAGTAGGAGGGAGACAAAGCTGAGCACTGAACTCACCCAGCATTTCCTTAAAGAAGTTAGTAATGCACTAATGTGGCAATACTATCAATGGACGTCAACTCAAGAAAACTCTTGAGATGTATACAAATGAACCCTTACTTCCCAAAATATTGATGGTATTGTAGGAGAGGATTTGCAAATCTCATTCTTGATTTCTGTCCTTCAGAAAGAATGATTAAATTTAATGACATTTGCTTCAGCATGTCCTCAAATAGCAAAGATGATGGATGCCTGAACAGTCTGCTTTGAGATGTTACAGAAAGAGATCTTGTACCTCATATTTCTGCCACCAAGTTGGAGGACAGTAGTAGCTGATATTCCATCATTAAACCCTAGCATTTTAGGACAGTGAAGGAGAGGTAAATCTTAAGTTTATCAGCACAGAGAGCTTTTCTCTTTCCGTTTTGTGATCAGTGGGGCTCAACTATAAACTATAAACTAAAATGTAGTTATTTTCAGTAAACTCAGAAGTTTTGAGAAATGAGGCCAAATTGTCATTCTATTGAATAGGCCTGTTCTAAACTTTAAAAAATGTGTGTGTGTGTGTGTGTGTGTGTGTGTGTGTGTGTATCTTCTGGCCCTTCTTCCTTGTGAGTCTTAAAATGTTTCTTCTTTGTTTCTCCTCCTCTGTTTTGACACTGAAGAGTATGTGGCAGGCAGATTTGGCCACGATGACTCCACTGGATATGCTGCTTTTGATCTTGATGAGAGTTATGGAGAGAACTTCACCATCTCTATGTTTGTTCGAACACACCGACCATCAGGCTTACTCCTAGCTTTGGAAAACAGGACTTACCAGTACATCCGTGTTTGGCTAGAGCATGGCAGACTAGCAATGCTGCATCCAGGCTCTTCCAAGTTAGTAGTAAAGTTTGTTCTTAGTGATGGAAATGTCCATTTGATATCTTTGAAAATCAAGCCAGATAAAATTGAACTGTATCAGTCTTCACAAAACCTAGGGTTTATTTCTGCCCCTACATGGAAAATCCAAAAAGGAGATGTCATGTACATCGGTGGCCTGCCTGACAGACCAGAGACC
Organism: Ursus maritimus; assembly: GCF_017311325.1. Taxonomy (NCBI): domain Eukaryota; kingdom Metazoa; phylum Chordata; class Mammalia; order Carnivora; family Ursidae; genus Ursus; species Ursus maritimus. Next base: position 97,591,383 of record NW_024424452.1, read on the forward strand.
GAAGCTAATGGTGGCTTCTTTAAAGGCTGTATCCAAGATATAAGGTTAAACAACCAAAATCTGGAATTCTTCCCAAATTCAACAAACAATGCATCCCACAATCCAGTTCTTGTCAATGTGACCCAAGGCTGTCCTGGAGACAACATGTGCAAGGTAGGATTATTCACACCAACTATTGTCAATATTGCATGCTAAACTGTTGTTTTTACTAAATAATTTATTATAGCCGTTCTCTGTATGTGAAGATAATGTTACTGACCCACCAGCCATAGATAACACTTCATCAATATTTTTCCAGCAAGACTGGGGGATTTATATGGAGCCATAAAAAAATGGCCTTGACCTTGGTGGCATCATGGTCTTTTTAACCATCCAAGATAACTCCAGCCACATGGTTCTACTACCACAAGAAACAATTGCCTAAGAATAAGAGTATTTTAATCCCCAAACTCTTAACGGCATCTCAGAGGTTAAACTGAATTAACTCATTTTGGAAGAGATCATCATATCATTTATATTAAATGCCCAACTACCATTGTTTTGACTATGAAGTCAACAACAACAAAAAACCCTGAGTGGTAACTTTCTTCTGGTAGTTGGATTTGAAATTCTCCAAAATATATTTTTCCCAGAGCCTATGTTTTACTGTACGTATTTTGTTATGCTCTTCCAAAAGCTATTTAAATATGTGAATTTGTCAGCTCTGCATGACCTTTCAAAGGAAACACATTTATATCTGTTGAGCATTTATTGAGCTCTGACTATTGCCATGCACTGGGCTTGCTTCTAAATGTACAAAAATGAATCATGTTAACATTACTATAGGAGCACTGCCAATGTGCCAGGCACCGCTTTACATAGATGAATATATTTAATTCTGTTGAAGGACTGCTGTGTACAACAGGCATTGTTATTACCCCATTTATGTCATCTACAGATAAGGAAGATGAAGTTCAGAAAGATTATGTAACTAGCCTCAATCACATCTTACTAGTGGGGCTGAGATCAACAGGTCTCAGCTCTCAGAAATTCCCTTTTAAATACTCTCATTTTGGATATTTTGTGAGAAACCTTTTAAGAACTCATATAATAATAGAATGTTTCTGACTGAGAGGCAGGGCAACTGAAGAGGTCACTGTATCTGGACCCAGAGGATCCAGGGACCAGGCTTCACCGTTTGCCTTTGTATTAGGATCTTGGGTAAAAGGACGGTCCTCTGCTTCCTCATTAGTACAAACAGGACCAATAAACCCCTACCTCAAATGGTAATGGGTGTGATTCAAAGTGCTTGGTAACTTGGAAATTCCAGAGGATGTTATAAACGTTTTAAATTCCTCCTTGTGTTGTAGAAAATTGGCCTTATCTATTTTCCCTTTCTCATTTCATCTCTCTCTTTTTGTTTCTCTCTCTCCCCATTTCTCTTTTAGGAAAGAGTTGGCAATAGTAGCAGTAAGTTTTTTTTTCCATTTGTCAACCAATGGATATAAAAAGTTCAAAGTGTAAATATGTAGAAAATTAGCATTTAAAAATAACAGAAATAGGGTCTTGCCTTTACTGTTTCCATCGTTAGTTGCCAGTGCTTTTTATACCTTTGCTTTCTTTTCTGCTCAGTCCAACCCCTGTCACAATGGAGGTGTGTGCTATTCCCTGTGGGATGACTTCTCCTGCTCCTGCCCTGTGAACACAGCTGGGAAAGCGTGCGAGCAAGTCCGGTGGTGTGAGCTCAGCCCTTGTCCTCCCACGGCCCAGTGCCGGGAGGTGCCTCAAGGATTTGAATGTAGGTGGCGTTTAAAGTTATTACCCATCCCATTAAATCGGGTATTTCAGTTCCACGAGTCAACCCAGAAAAAAAATTCAAACAACACCTGCTTCCCAAAGAAACCTGTGGCTCTTTGCCCTGACTTGAGTAGTACAATAAAACTAATATAGTAATAATAATATCCAGATTGGCTTCATGCCTCATCCTGCCCCCCGGGGCTTCCCTGGGGATGGAGGCGTGGTAGGGGATGGAGGTCAGAGCAACACCAGACTTAGATCTTTGATTATTTAAAACTAATTTCTGAAGAAATTAACTAAGTAATGTTTGGTTTTCCTTTCCTCCTCTTTGGGAATACAGAGTCAAGTGCTAGTGTGAGCTCACGGCCTTATGCTAACTGCCTCGGGCAGTTCCCATGATCTCTGTAATCTAGAGCTTTCTCTGTAAATGGGGATAAAACATCTACTTGATAGGTAGATAAAAAAAATTTTGTGTGTATGTGATGATTTTATAACCTTAAGTATAAAAAGGCAAACACGTTAAGCATTCTGTTGTTTTCTGAGTATTTTCCTCAGTCCGAAATGTTTCCTGGCCCATCTTCAGTACTAAAGACCACAGTTTTCCAAATGTTAGCAAATTTGAATACTATTTCACAATTTTGACATGTCTACATACTAACCACATTATTATTTAAATTTTCTCTTCTCTACTACTTCGAATAATGCAGTCTAGTAGTAATAACAAATCTTCATGTTCGCATTGAATTCTAATCTCCCCCCTTTATTTGAAGATTTTGCTTCTAAAATTTTTCTCTCTTCAACATCATTACCTTTTCCATCAGTGTATAAACACACTGCCAGATTTCCTCATTACAAAAAAATTACCTTTTACCATCCCCACCCCCAGCTACCATCCCATTTTTAGCTTCCTTTCATAGTGTGATAAATCCTCCAACGAGTTGTCCTCAATTTGCTTCTGATGTCCTGCTGCATACATTCTACTACCCCATTCCATCAGGGCCCTCACACCCTACCTCTGTCTTGAACTTGCTTAACTCAGAGCTGAGGCATGTTGCCTTCATCACTTCACTCAGGCTCCAACCCGAATGTCCTCTTATGTGGCTTTATTTTTCTTCATCTCTCTTATGATTCCTTCATGTTTTGTTGTATATGTATTTGTTTCCTTGTTCCTCATCCTGTTCCTCACTAGAATATAGGAAGAAGGAAATTTCCTATTTGGTTTCTCACATTACTCTCCTCACTTAGAATCATGCCAAACATATAGGAGGTTGTCAATAAGTCTTTGTCAAATGAATAAAATAACATTATTTTGCTTCAAGTTAACTCAATATTTTCACTTAACTGCTCCAGACTTTAAGTGATACATATCACCTTGGAGAACATCACACTAAAATAATGGAACGGAACCAGACAATAGAACGACCTCAGGTTTACTGCAACAACATTGTGTTTTCAACTGAGCTGCGGTGACTGAGGAAAAGAGAATACATTTACTTTTCTGTTTCTATATTTTCAAAACATATATGAAAAGGATATATGAAATGTGTTGTACTATATATACATACATATACTTGGGAAAATTTCTAGAATACATACAATTTAATGTTTCATGTTTTAAATGTATATTCTATATTACAGTATAGTATTATTGGATATATATAGTATATAAAGCATGATGAGTTGGCATTAAGAATGCACTTTGATTTCTAGTATGGCACCAGATTTTAAATACAACCTTTCCATTGTTCTACCTCCAAACTGCTTGTTTAAAACAATGTATTATTAGTTTTATTGTTAATTTTTTGATAGAAATCTTAAAGTTCCAAAAATTCTTAGTCCCAGTTATATTCTACAAAAGGGTTTTTATATCATTTGGAATATTTTCACAGAGGAAAAAAAAAGAATAGGATTCTAAACACAGTGGCAGACCAAGAACCATACCCCTAGTGCATATTGGTCTTCAGTCTCTCCATAAAGCAGTTTAGGATTTGGACATACCACATCAGAAAAAAGTTAAGTGAATCTTCACTGCTACTGCATTCCCACTACAGAAAGAGTAGAAAATTTGCCTCTGATCTCCCAAAAAGTCTCAATAACATTTTTTTTGAAGTATGACTTATCTTAATGAAGGAAGAAAATGTAAATCAATAGGAGGGGTGAAATTTACGAATTGACAGGTATGAAGCCTAGAACACACTTTTGCTACTTTGTGTAATTTTAATTTTATGTGATCTTATGACCCTATTGTATTTTCTTTCAAGTAAGATATATTGAAGAAGAGTAGGTCTAATAGAATAACATACTCTTGAGACTATAGCTCATGCATCACCCTGAGTTTGCCTTTAGGGCATCATCCTATCGGAAAACCAAGACTTCAAAATTTACAACCCACCTTCTATACAGGTGTGTTTATTATGAAAAATTCCCCGAAGAAAAGGTGAAATACAAAGATTGTTATGTGTATTGTGATTTTCCCCAGATGAGAAGTGATCTCAGTGTGCTCAGCAGTGTTAGTAAAATGAACTTATTAACATCATAGACCATATTCACCCTTTTGGAACTGGAGAGAGCTAATGAGATTTGTTATTTTAACATGTATTTTAAAACATGGAATAAGGCACTCGTTGCTCCTTTTCTCCCTAATCCCAACCCCAAGCTTGGTGGGAAAAATGCCACATCAAAAGTAATAAAATCAAGTGAAATTTTAATCCAAGTAATACATTTGAATCATATACTTGGATGATACACTTGAATTTTCTCCTGCAGTTGTTTCTAACCATTATCTCATTTTCCAGATTTAAGGACACAGGAGTTATTTTTACAGATTATTTATTTAGTAATGTTTACCTGCTATATGTCTGGCAATGTTCTAGGCATTGAGATTTAGTAATATTTTAAACAGAGAAAGTCCCTGATCTCATGAAGTGCATTTTCTAGTGCAGAAAGACAGTCAAAGAACAAGCAGGCAAGTGACCAAAATAATTTCAAATAGTTGTCAATGTTATGAGGGAAATAAAGCAGAGTATTGGAACAGAGAGTGGCTACAGGGAAGAAGCTATTTTAACTTGGATGGTCAGGGAAAGCTCAGAGGAGGTGACATGTGAGCACATAGGCTGTGGGAAGATCTGGGGGAGGAATACTCCGAGTGTCAGTAACAGCAAGTAAAAGGCCAAAAGGCCTGATTTGGGAACAAGTTTGACGTCTTCAAAGAATGGCAAGAAGCTTTTGTGGCTGTAGCATGTGAACAAGGAAGAGGGTGATAGCAAATAGAATTGAATAGTTAATTAAGGGTCAGATCACAGAGACTTCTGCAGGCCACATTTAGGATTTAGGATTTCTTTCTAGACGTGGTGGTAACCAAGGCAGGTTTTGAGCTAAGGTCTGGTTGTTATGTTGCTCTGCAGGCTGACAGAAGCAGGGGCACTGAGAAATAAGTAGAATAGTCTATATGAAAAGAGGTGATTGGCTGAGGTCCCCCACGATTGAGGCAAAGACAACATTTTCAGGTCAATTTTTACTGAAAAGTGCAAGAAAATGGAAATAGAGAATTGACCACTACACTGAGTAACACAGAGGTCATCGTTACTCAACAAGCTTGACTTTGGTGAAGTGATTGGCACAAAAGGCCGAGCTGCGTGTATTAAAAAGAAAATGAGAGGGGCGCCTGGGTGGCGCAGTCGTTAAGTGTCTGCCTTCGGCTCAGGGTCTGATCCCAGCGTTCTGGAATCGAGCCCCACATCAGGCTTCTCCGCTAGGAGCCTGCTTCTTCCTCTCCCACTCCCCCTACTTGTGTTCCCTCTCTTGCTGGCTGTCTCTCTCTGTCAAATAAATAAATAAAATCTTAAAAATAAAATAAAATAAAAAGAAAATGAGAGATGAGAAACTGGAGTCAATGAGAATGTAAAACCATTTGGAGGAGTTGGGGCAGGAAAGGGAATAGAGAATTAAGGAAACAGCAGGGTGAGGGGGAGGTGAATCGTGCTTTTGGGTCTTGCGTGTGTTTTGATTTTCTAAGATTGGAGCAGTTACAGTATATTGTATGCTGATGGGAAACAACAAAAAGAGAGGGGAAATGATGATGTGCAGGATTGCTTGATGGGAGAAGGCCCCACACATCTGGTGTCACGCGTGCTGTGAATGCAGAAGTCGTGTGAGAGGAAAGGAGACCCACCCAGGAGGTGGAGAACTGGATTTTCTCTACTCAAGTGAACAATCGTAGGTTTTTCCAACACCCCTACCAAGTTCCACGTCTAGTCATGCATGCATTGAATCCCATTCATTTTCACCTTTTTTAGACATTGTTTCTACATGTAACCTTCCTTTCAATGGAAAAGAAATGGATGGTCTGGGTTTTGGTATCAGACTATGCAGGTTTGGTATTCTGGTCTTATTATTTATTGGCCACATGACTATAAAAAGATCACTTAGCTTCTGTGAGTCTCAATTTCTTCTTTTATAAAATGGGGGTGATAATAGTAATGATAATAAAAAATGCGCTCCAGAGTTCTGTTACTATAAATAATATCAAAAGAACTAGCACAGTGCCTAACACATAGCAAACAATCGATCCATAATGATATTAACCTGATGGCCATTTATAGTAATAAAGGTAATGAAGCCAACATTACAGGTTTAATAAAGTTGCTGATTGGTCTTGCCTTCTCTCTTTAGGTATTGCAAATGCTGTTTTTAATGCACAAAGCAGTGAAATATTATTCAGGAGCAATGGGAACATTACCAGAGAACTCACCAATATCACATTTGGTTTCAGAACAAGGGATGCAAATGTGATCATATTGCACGCAGAGAAGGAGCCTGAATTTCTGAATATTAGCATTCAAGATTCCAGATTATTATTTCAATTGCAAAGTGGCAACAGTTTTTATACACTGAGTCTGACAAGTTTGCAGTCAGTGAACGATGGCATGTGGCACCAAGTGACTCTTTCCATGACGGACCCACTGGCCCAGGCCTCCAGGTGGCAAATGGAAGTGGACAACCAAGTGCCTTTTGTGACCAGTGCAGTTGCCACCGGGAGCCTCAACTTTCTGAAGGATAATACAGACATTTATGTGGGTGACCGAGCTGTTGATACGCGAGGCCTGAAAGGGTGTCTAAGTACAATAGAAATTGGTGGCATTTATCTCTCTTACTTTGAAAATGTTCCTGGTTTCACTAGTAAACCCCAGGAAGAGCAGTTTCTCAAAATCTCTATAAATTCAGTGGCTACTGGCTGCTTGCCGTTGAATGCCTGCCACTCCAGCCCCTGTTTGCATGGAGGAAATTGTGACGACATCTATAGCGCTTATCACTGCTCATGTCCCTTGGGATGGTCAGGGACACGCTGTGAACTCAACATTGATGAATGCTTTTCAAACCCCTGTATCCATGGCAACTGCTCCGACAGAGTTGCAGCCTATCACTGCAGGTGTGAGCCTGGATACACTGGTGTGAACTGTGAAATGGATATAGACAATTGCCAGAGTCACCAGTGTGCAAATGGGGCCACCTGCATCAGCAACACCAATGGCTATTCTTGCCACTGTTTCGGAAATTTCACAGGAAAATTTTGCAGGTGAGCATAAAGTCCATGCAAAGCTTGGCCTTTGGAGCTATACTCTCCATTTTCCTTGTCAAATTGGAAAGCTCTCTCAGCTACGCCTCTGTAGACTGTGCTGAACAGGAGTGACGTGGGTCCCTTCCATCCCAGTTTGGTCATGTAGACGGGATTTCACAGGGTGGGATGTTCTACAAGGAAGAATGGTAGTGTTTTGACCAGACTTTAAGCAAAACATTTTCTTTGACATCTTTGTTAGAATATATCTCATGAACTGTAGCCCCAGAGTTTGACAGCTTTAAGGCCTCAAGAAACAAATATTTTTTACAATAAATGCAAAAGCTTGGTATTCTCTTTTTTTTTTTTTCAAGATTTATTTATTTATTTTTAGAGAAAGACAGAGAGCAACTGGGGAGAGGAGCAGAGGGAGAGGGAGAGAGAGAATCCCAGGCAGACTCCCCACTGAGTGTAGAGCCCAGCATGGGGCTCGATCTCACAACTCTGAGATCATGACCTGGGCCAAAATCAAGAGTCAGATGCTTCAACGACTGAGCCACCGAGGTGCCCCCCAAAAGTTTGGTTTTCATATTGTTTGAGGAAGCATGACTTCTACCCCTAAAACAATACCCTTGGCTATTTCAGGAAGGTAAATCTTATAAAATCTTGAAAAGTCTATGATAAATCATAATTTCGAGAAAGTGAAATTATGACTCTCATATAAATGAACATGTTTTGATGTTTTCATTTAAGACATTAATTAATGAGAAAATGAGTAGGATATAAAAACCGGGTCAAAGGACAACCTAATTATTTATATATATACACATATATAATAATTGTATATATTTCTGTTTTTTTTTTTTTAAAGATTTTATTTATTTATTTATTTGACAGAGATAGAGACAGCTAGCAAGAGAGGGAACACAAGCAGGGGGAGTGGGAGAGGAAGAAGCAGGCCCATAGCATAGGAGCCTGATGTGGGGCTCGATCCCATAACGCCGGGATCACGCCCTGAGCCGAAGGCAGACGCTTAACCGCTGTGCCACCCAGGCGCCCCTGTATATATTTTTATTATCCTCATAAACATAAATATATATAAATAGAGATGAGGAAATAAGTTACTAATAAATGCAAAACTTATAGGGCAATATAATTAATATTTGAAACTATCTTTTCTACAGTGTGACGATTATATCACTACAGACAAATTCATTTGCATTTCAGTGAGCAGGTTCCATTTATATTAATGTCATTTTTCTACAATTTTGGGGTTGTAAAATAGCTTAGTGAAGAAAACCTAAGGCATATACACTACAAAATCAAACAATCCTAGAGGGTCCTTTACGTAACACCCAACATTCCATTGAAAGAATACTCAGGAATATCTTTTGCCCACTGCCGAATATTTCACAATTTTTTCTAAAACTGCTAAAGCCGTGTTTTAATTCTAGTAATAACCTCTGTCTCGTGTTACATAAACAGAAATAAGAATCAATATTTTCCTGCTAAGTCACATGGCTTCAATGTTCCCACGTAAGTAGAATTCATTATTTTATAACTTACACTGCTTTTAAATTCACTGAACAATTGAGTCATTATGGGGAGGTGAGAGGATTATTAATAACAAGTAATACATTCCCAGACTTTGGCAGGAACCCCTGGAGTGTGTTGGCAGCCTGTAGACATAACACTAACTCAGAGGTGGTACCCTAATGGGATGAATCTCCCAGCGGATGGAACGAGTACCTATAAGAAAATGTATTTATCTCCATAACATTTATTGCTGTTCAGAACCTATGAAGGCACAGTATTAGGTGCTAAGTGTTGACATTTCAGTTATATGTCACTTTCCATGACTTAAAACGGACTCATTGGCCAACAGGCAAAGTGCCTGTTTAAAAGCCAAAGACATTCAAGATCAAAATGAATAGTATTGCCGTGGTAACTCTGGATAAGTAAATATATATGCCCCAGTAACTAGTTCTCCAGTATTTTTTTCTGCCTAATTCATCAAAGTCAAGTTCTCAAAGATTAAAGTTCTCAAAAGTACCTTCTAATGAGATTCAAAAATTGTTTATTAAACGTAAGATGTACACAAAGCTTCACATTTGCATTGCTAATTGACCTCTTTCAAAGCTCGTTGACATTTTTGGTTCTTTTGAAAAGTCCTTATGATATTTTCTTTTTAAAGTCGAATTGATTAGCTCTTATGGGAAGAGACACACTTACCGTCATACAGGCTAGTTTCTCCATATTTGCTGCAGCGCACACAACAGAACAAAATTAAATTCATTGTATATTTCCTGAACATTATGTATCAGATACCATGCACAGTGGGTCAAAGGACCTGAACAACACCCACCTCTCCTCTAATCAGTCCCTTCACACCCCTGGATCTTGCCTTGCAGTCAAGTCCTGCTTAGCTTCTAACAATTTGTTCTGTCTTTTGTAAGGATTTCTTAATACGTACAGCTTGTTGTTATACAACAGAGCCACACTCTTGAATTCACATACAGTTGCCACTGAGTGCTATATACTATCCTCCCGGACAGCGTTTGGCTTGCATTCTGCTAAGCTATGAATCATTAGATAGGGGAACAGCAAGTGTTGGCTGGGCAACAGGAGTTCAGTTCTGAAAGCCTACAGAGAAATCACATGAGTGCTTGGGTACCAGAGTGCTGTCCTGGCTCTCCTGGCCTTTATAGAGATGCAATTTTCCATGGCCTGCGTTGATTTATTAGCAAGGCAGCAGCAAACCAAGCTAGAGCAAGTTTCTTCACAACCCTAAATTTATTGCCACCCCACGGCACAGATCTTATCTCGCCAATGAAAACTGTAGAAATGGAAGATATATAGTCATGCTTGTTACAGCACCCTCCAGCAGGAGCTGTTCACGGGAGAAAGTGATTGTGTATAATGTAGCACAGTTAAGCATCTGCAGCTCAGCCAGCCTGAGTACTTAATTAGTTTGCCATTGACTACATATATGAAGTTTTCCAAAAAGTTTTCTTGAATGAAATGAACAAGATGAACAGCTGTGACAGTTACTTTTATCTTTCTAGACACGCGAGATTACCCTCAACTGTCTGTGGGAATGAGAAGACAAATCTCACTTGCTACAACGGAGGCAACTGCTCAGAGTTCCAGGGTGAATTAAAATGTCTGTGCCGGCCAGGTTTTACTGGGGAATGGTGAGTCACGTTAGAACTTTATAGAAGAAAATTCTGGGCTGAAAAACAGTGGGATTATACAAGGTTGATTTCTCCTCTCATTTTTCATCTCAGTTCCCATAGGAAAATCCATGCTGAAATATAGGTCCAACCAGAGTCAAGCAATAAAAAAGAAGAAAAATCACAGTTTAGGTCAAAGTAAAGAACACTTTATTAGCCAAGACTTCAAATAGGAAAATATGTCTTTTGGAAAAATGTAAAATGTGCTATTTTTCTTTCTGATAAGTACTTCTGGATTCATGTTTCCTTCCTGC
>NW_024424452.1:97602205-97643561 GCF_017311325.1 Ursus maritimus
TAATACATGATGCAAATATAGTTGTTGAAGTAAAATAAAATATAGCTAAAAGATTGCCTCATAGAATGATCTAGAACCCCAAAAGTATATACACCTTCTCCATATGAGCCTATCTTTCCCAGAGAAATCCTTCAATAGTTCTTCACCTAGTATGGGGATTGTTGATATGGAGTTGGCCAGTGGCTTCAGACAATAGCCGAAAATGCAGCCAAATCTGGATATGATTATACTCCACAGAATATACTCCACAGCTTTTATCAGCTTCTCAAAAGGATCACTGTCCTCAAAATGATTATACACCAGGGCTCTTTATAAGCTCTTATATATCTCTATATAAGCAGATAACAAAAAGTTAACCATTTGTTGAGCACTAAGCCATGCATCTTATGATCTCTAATTGTTAATTCCACTTCGCATTTGCATAAACTGAAGCTGAAGGGTTAAGTTACAGGTCAGGTGCCAATCCAGATGTGTGCTGCAGTGAGGTTGAGCTGCACTCAAAGCCGGTGCTCATGTCTGGGATGTGCTGACGGAAATGAATAAATCTTTGCTTGCAACAATTAAAAGAAAATGGGAAAAGTGCTCCTTCGTCTCATATGCCATCCAGCACAAGATAGCGATCTCTGATCAAACTTCCCGCATTGAGCAGATTAGAAAAATGAAAATACAAAGCATTTGAGAGAGAAAGCTTGACTGAATGAATTTTTCTCAAAAGGGAAGTTAATAAAATCATGGGTATATTCGTGCTCCATGACCATTGCAGTTTGGATTCCTGTGAATTTTCTCTGTTCCAGCTGGCTCTTTTGGCAACTACGAGATACAGCTATTTTGCCCTTTTTTACAAAATAGCAGGCAATCTCGGATATACCTGCATTTTACCCATTCAGCATTCAGAGATAAATCTAGTTCTTGTCTTCACAGCCTGCTTTCAGGGGCTGGCTCCAAGCGGCACGGGCAGACCCAGCATGTATGTGCACGGAAGGACATAGCCCTGGGCATATTTTCACCATGCAACGTATTGTTCACCCAGAGACCACTCAGCAGGCCTCCAATTCCATATCCCTCCAAACAGTGCAACTATTTCCTTGTCCTAAATATCTCCCTGACCAACGCTTTACTATATTTAAGCACCGGTTATTTCCTGCCTCTGTGTCACAGTTGAATGCTTCGTGCCATATTAATGTTCAATAGCACAATGCAGAGACACATCCAAAGCCTTGGATTATTTTTCTCTGCTACTCACACATGATCCCTATTTACAACAAACATCCCTCTTTCCTCCAACATTTGTTTAAAAGTATAATCTTGCATTTAAATGCAAATGATTTCTTTGAAATGTGGTAAGAAAAGGAAGCTCCCAGGTTTTCCTTCCTCTGGGTGGGGGGGCTCTCCTCTGGATCCACTTCTCTGCTGCAGACGGAATTCTAAAACAGTGAACACACGTTCAATAGATGCTGTACTTTCAAGTCCTTAAGCATGATTAGTTAATTCACTGGATATTAATGGATTTGTTTATTTTGATTGTCGATCTATTGATTAACCTCTAATGAAAGCTCCAGTGATGTTTATGATGAATGTGTATGTGCGACACACTGTTTAGTTCAAAAGAGAAATAGATAAGAAATGGAGAAAGAAGAGTCAGGGGAAGACCGGAAAATACTGAACAGTCTCCCAAGGCCGAGGGGACTGGGACTTCCATAACATCCAAAGATATCGAAAAGCTGTCTTCCTGCAAATTGCTTCCTCTTCGGTCTGACTAAAGCCCCAACTTTACAGTGTCATCCTGGCAGGTTGCAAATGATGGATGGTGTGAACACTGTGGCCCACCCAGGACAGAGAGTGCTTGGCAGCCTCTCGCAAGTTGTCAGGTTTTGCTCAGATCTAATCGGAGAAGCCTCCTTCCAGTCCAGAAGCCTGAGCCAAAAAGGGAAAACAAAATGTCTCAGCTATGCTTGGTATCCAGCAGGATAAGGAGCTGTTTTTCTGGGAAGAAATATTTTTTTCCCTTTAAACCTTGGGTTGCCCCTCCCCCCCGCCCTTTATTCCCCCTTCATTTTGAGCCTAGTGATCAGTCGATGACCCAGGCATACAAGTCTTACCTTTTGGGAGACGAAGAATGAAAAATTGTTTACATTACACTTTGACGTTGTAAGTTGCTCCTTAGGGATTCTTGAAGCTAACATTTTATATGAATTTCCCAAAATAAAAGAGATGCCTTAGTAACTGCTCTGTCCTGAGGCCTAACAGCGTGTTCGGCGTGTAAGGGCTAAATACATAGCTACTGAATGACTGAATGAAAGTGGCTGGTGAATTAATCGGTGAATATATGGAAAAACAAGTTGTTGGCCGAAGATCAGGTGAAAGATGACAGTGTCCCAGGGAAGAGGAAAATTTCAATACACCTTAGAATTGCTATCACTTGTTTGGGGAAATTTAGCTTTTGAAAGTCATTCTACCTGAATATTTTAAAATTACACTTAGCTGTGAAACATATTTGTTAGCAACTGAAATTTTCTAATTATCTAGTCTTGCTTTTTGTTAAAAAAAAAAATGGGTTTCCAAAGGAAAATAATCCCAAATCTCCAAGAATAAACTGATTCCCCCCCCCCATTTTTGACGGGCTTTCTTTCCCCCACAGCCCGAGGGCATGGCTGCATTAGACTCCTGAGATCAGGAGCCTAGGTCTGCTCTGTAGACACCAGGTTGGCAAAATATAACCTCCTGGTTCCCATGTGCCCCCAGTAAACCAAGCCCAAGGTGGCAAAGACATTAAAATGCTCTTCAGGGACAAACGGCCTTTCTTCAGGCTTTTTCTTGGTTTCTCAGTACTTGCACCTGTTTTCTCATTCTAATTAACTGTGTGTGTGTGTGTACAAATTATTTCCCTTAAAAACGAAATTTGTTACAGGAATTCGAAGGAATATGTCCCACATCATTAAGTATATGTAAGTTGTATGGGAGTTGGTAAATGAGACCGAACTATTCCAAGTCGAGAAGGCAGGCTTTTTTCTTTCCCCATTTCACAGCCAATTATTCAGTAGAGACCAAGGCTGCTGCTGTTTCTGTTTCTGTTCAAGGTGTGAAAAGGACACCGATGAGTGTGCCTCGGATCCGTGCTTCAACGGAGGTCTCTGCCAGGACCTGGTCAACAAATTCCAGTGCCTCTGTGATGCCGCCTTCGCTGGTGAACGCTGCGAGGTGGATGTAAGCGGGATCTCCTCTTACGTGTCTCTCTTACTCTGGCAGAATCTCTTTCAGCTTCTTTCTTACCTCATTCTGCGCATGAACGACGAGGCGGTTGTGGAGTGGGGCGAACAGGAGGATTATTAACACTCACTGAGACAGTCCTAAACTTAAAAGCCACTGACGTTCAAGAAATGCCTTGACTCACTTTAGACTCTAAACAAGAAAAAGAAAAACTACCTTGAAAATTAAAATAAATTCAAGGACTATTTTAAGCATACCACGGGCTTTTATGAGAATATTAAATATTTACCTATTTCGGCTGTATATGTCAAAAGTATCGTTCTTAACATAACCGGAGACGTCTCCTCGTTGAGTACAGTTCATACGAGTACATTATCTTCCGTAGTGCGCTCCTAGTTGAGTGACCGCTGCAGTTAAGACCAGATTTTCTCCCACACTCCACTTCTGTGTGTACTTTTGTAATGTGAGTCGCCCCGTGCACCTCCATCCTAAGGCTTTTACGTTCTTTCATTCCCATCTACTATTCGCGACATGACAATATGAAAGTTACTGATTAAACTGTTTTGCATCTGTCTATGTTTGTATACATAGCTATTCAAAGGAAGTGTTGGCAGTTCTCTGGGAAGTTAAAAATATATATAAAGAGAAAGCAGGGAATCACACGAGATCCCTAAAATGGAGAGAGAAAATTTTCTGGTATTACTGGTATCAAAACTCAAATTATGCCTCATCCGTATAATTTCTGATTCCACAAAACCTCTCCTTCAATAGGAGGACAAAAAAGCCCTATTTCCATTTCTTTTTCCTGCAATACTTTCTATTCAGTTAGAGTACTTTTTGGTTAATTGCTTATAAATTTATGAGCTTGCTGACATTTCTATCAAATGGACTGATTTGAATTGCTTTTTGATGCATATTTAATAAAAAATAATAAGTACTGTTGTATATCCATACACCAAAAAATATATTATAAAACTCGATTTCCTTGAGGCATATTTTTCTAAAATTTGCAAGTAAATATGTCATCTTTGAGTAGCTTTCTGAAAAAATCATGGAAGCATAGTGCCTTTCATTATCAAAATATATTTGGCATTATGTTTTCTTTAAATACGTACCTGAAATGATGGATCTACAAAGTAAATTATTAAGATATGCAAAAAATTATATATATTTGTTAGCTTTAGTAGACTAAATATAGCAGTAATTTTTTTAAAAAAAACTTTATTTGGTGATATTTTTAATTCCTTCCACTGGCATGTTAGAATTTCTGCTAAATATCTCTGTTCAGATGTACCCTTCCAAAGAAGACATTGTGCTCATTTAAAGAGAAAAGTGGTTTGATCCTATGAATCAATTTAGAAAACAATTACAATAACAATGACCTGACAAGTAGAACTTTAGAAACGTGTCTGTCTTTAGGAGCTGCCCTGGTTTGAAAACATGAGGGCGATTTATCCATTGGGTGATCTCCAACCCTCATTTAGTCCCAGTTGTTTAAAGAAAGTTGTTTTTCTGTGGAAATGACCAAGGAAGACCTAAATATACCAATCAAAACAAAAGGACAAAATAGTATACTATAAAAGCAAAGGAAATGGATTCAGTTCTATTTTGCAATAGTAATAGAAGAATTTATGCAGCGAATTCGTATCCTCTAGGATACTGGCGGTCATTTCAAATGGGAACCAACTGATTTTGCAGCCTTTCCTTTCCCCTCCTCCTCCTTGCTCCCAGCTAGGCGGCATGCACCATACTGCTGTCTCAGATGGAGCCGTCCCAAACTTGGACTTTGTCACAAGAGACTTGGGGAAAACCCCCATCAATGTTTGCATTCCTAGATATTTGAAGTAAACATAAAAGAGATTATGGCCAAAGACCATACATATGGCTTTCACATTGACTCCCTTTTTGAACACATCTGTACTTATATACTTACAGGCCACTTCAGTGTAATTTGTTACCTTTCAAATATATCTGAGTCATTCACAAATGCTTTCTCTGTGAAATTCTGATGTCTCTGTCATCATTGTCACTGCCAATCGCTTTTCTGTTTTCCAAATGTCTTGTCATGAGATACCTGACTTAAAACAAAAATACTTTCCTTTTCTCTTTATTTTTCTATATTTTTCATTATATTGTGTGTGATTATGGGTTTTACATATTTATACAGAGTAATAAAACTTGTGTTTCTGTATCTCTACTTCTCATCCTCTGACAGCTGTCTTTGTTTGCCTTGACTGCGTCTTGCGTGGTTAAGACATCCACCAGCCAGGCACATGTGCTCGTGCGCGCGCGCGCACACACACACACACACTCACACTCACACTCACATCACATCACATAATGAACACACAGGCATTAGTCCTCATCTTCCTGAATTGAGGTCTCCTTCCCCGGATGTGTCCCTGCAGAGTAAATACCTATGGCCATCAAAATCAAGGTCCCGTGTACTTTCCCTCTCTGCAAGTATTCCTCTCACTGGCATTCTAGAATTGATTATATCCCTAATTGTTCTCACTGTTGGTTTACAGTGTCCCTGCCCATAGTAAGCATGGTTCGGCCTGGCTCCACAGAGGGGCCATCTCACCTAAATAATGGAAATTCACACAAATTCATCTAGATCAAGCTTCTGAAACAAAACCTGTATTTAGTTGGATAACAGATCGTTTCTTTTTGCTTATTTTTAAGATTTAATATTTGAACTAAGCGAGGCCATGTCTCTGTGTTTGGCCATGCCTCTTCCTTCTGTGTGTGTGTGTACATGAAGAATGGGTTTTATTGCTCTCCTTTTTAGGGAGAAGGGAAGTAGGGAAAAGAGGAACGTTTGCAGAAATTAGTGTTCTGGCAGCAGGAGGAAACATTAAATTCAAGTAACACTATTGAGAACCTACTCTGTGCCAGGGACTGTGATAAGCTGTTTTTAAATATTTTTTTTTCAATATAAGAACAACCAAAGTCTCTCACCTCCCAAAATCTTCACCAAATTGTGTTTAAAGATCCTTTTGCCATTTCTGAAATTATTCAGCTTAATTTTGCAAAATTGAAATGGGATTCTTTCTGGAAATGGTGATACATAAAGTTTGAGTTTAGTGATTTAGGTAGGAAACCAATGAAAAGAAATCTGTGTTGTTCCAACTACCAAAATTATTACTAATAGGGACTATCTCCCTTCTTACCTTTTTTAATTTATGCAACAATAACTTAATGAATACCTTAATGAATGAATGTGCCATGCTCTGGATTAGGTAATGGAAATACAACTATAAATTAGACACAGGGCTTGCTCGCAACAAGCTGAAGTTCTGGTAGGGGGTGTAGGTAAACAAACAGTGAAGGACAGACAGTTCCTGGGTCAGTGTTAGGATAAAACTAAGTACCAGCTATAAAGGAGCACTTAGGAGGGGCATTTTGCCCAGTCTTAAACGTGGATGTGGAAGGTCTCAAAGCGGAAGCTGGGATTCAAAGGCAAACAGGTGTCAGGTTGTGACAGGAGGGATGGAACAGTAGAGACCATCACCGGCAGACGGGGCTGCAGAGCTAGTGCAGGGTGGCTGGAGCCTGAAGTGCAGTGGGAACACACTTGACGGAGGCTGAAGAAGTAGCAGAAATGAGTCCTTGTAGGTCAAATCAATGACCTTGGCTTTTTCTCCTAAGAGTAATGGGGAGTCTTTAGAGGGTTTCAATCAGAAAAGTAACAAGATCACACTTGCACTTTAGAAACATCAACTGGGCTTCTATGTAGAGCAGGGATCAAAAGCAATGCGAGCCGGGACACCAAAGGACACATTTACGGGCAACTGCAGTACCACAGATAAAAGGAAACGACATTTGGCACCACCTTATACAGTCAAAGGGGATTAGAGGAGGGGTAGATGAACAAAGTTTGAAGCTGTAAGACCTACCTCATGATTGTTTGGAGAAGGTGTAGTTCTGAGGGGATATTCCAGCCAAATTTGGTGATATTTAAAAATATTTGTCGATTTAATAAATGAGTCAATATAAGGTTCAGTGGGATAGCCAAGTACTGTTATTAACCAGTGTTAAATAATCCAGTCTGGAATCCAAGAGAGAGAGCTGAGCTGGGTGTCTAAATTTAGGCGTCATATTATAGATCTATTGATCTTTTGTATTCCATTCTCCATATCTATAATCCACTTGTATTTTTTCTTAGTATCTTTTCCAGTTTTTCTGAGATCTAAATGACATAGAACATGTGTACATTTAAGGTGTGCAATTGGTTGATTTGTACACTTAGATATTGCAAAATGGCTGCCACCATAGCCTTAGCTAACACCTCCATCTCATTACATAATTACCATTTCTTTTTTGTGGTGAGAACATCTATCTATTTTCTTAGCAACTTTTAAGTGTGCAGTACAGTAGTATTGTGAACTATTAGTCATCGTGCTGAGTAGTAGATTCCTAGAACTTACTCATCTTCTAACTGAAAGCTTGTACCATTTGACCAGCATCTCTCCATTCCCTCACCCTCCGCTCCTGGCTACCCCCATGCTACTCTCTGTTTCTATGTTCTGTGCAATGTTTTTACATTTTATATATGAATGGGATCATACAGTACTTTTTATTTTATGTCTAAATTATTTCACTTAGCATTATGTCCTCAAGATCGAAATGGCAGGACTTCATTTCTTCTCATGTGGAATAATATTCTCTTGAATATATGTACCAGATCTTCTTTATTTGTTCATCTGTTGTTAAACATGTAGGTTGTTTTCATACCTTGGCTGTTGCGAATAATGCTGCAATCAACATGGGAGTATAGATAGCTCTTTGAGACAGTGGTTTCGTTTCCTTTAGATTTATACCCAGAAATGGAATAGCTGGATCATACAGTAGTTCTATTTTTAACTTTTTAAGGGATCTCCGTACTATTTTCCAGAGTGGCTTCACCAATTTACATTCCCATCAACAGTGCATAAGGGTTACCTTTTCTCTGCATCCTCGCCAACACTTATTATGTCTTGTCTTTTTGATGATAGCCATTCTGATGGCTGTGAGGTGATATCTCATTGTGGTTTTGATTTATATTTCCATGATGATTGATGATGTTGAACACCTTTCCATATGGCTGTTGGCCATTGATACGTCTTCTTTGGAAAAACGTCTATGCAGTTTCTCTGCCTATTTTTTAATCAGATCAGGGCTTTTGGGCTATTGAGTTGTATCTGTTCTTCATACATTTTAGATATTAACCCCTTATCAGATATAGGATTTGCATATATTTTCTTGCATTCCATAGGTTGCCTTTTCATTTCATTGATGGTTGCCTTTACTCAAACGCTTTCTCGTTTGATGTAATCCCACTTGTCTACGTTTGCTTTTATTGCCTTTGCTTTTGGTATCAAATTGAAAAAATCATTGCCAAGACTGATATCAAGGAACTTACACCATATGTTTCGGTCTAGGATTTTTACAGTGTCAGGTCTTACATTCAAGTCTTGAATCCATTTTGAGTTCATTTTTGTACATGGTATGAGAGAGGAATTCAGTTTTATTCTTTGGTGTGTGGCTATTCAGTTTTCTCAACACCATTTATTGAAAAGATAGTCCTTATTTTTGGCTCCTTTGTCATAAATTAATTGGCCATATATGGGTGAATTTATTTCTGGGCTCTCAATTCTGTTCCATGTGTCTATGTGTCTGTTTTTATGCCAAACCCATACTGTTTGAAATCAGGAAGTGTGCTGCCTCCAGCTTTGTTCTCCCTTCTCAAGATCGGTTTGGCTATTCAGGGTCTTTTATGGTTTTATATACATTTTAGGATTGTTTGTTTTGTTTCTGTGAAAAATACCATTGGAGTTTTGATAGGGATTGCATTGAATCTGTTGATTGCTTTAGATATGGACCTTTGAACAATATAAATTCTTCCAATTCATTAGCACATAATATCTTTCCATTTTGTCTTCTTCAATTTCTTTCATCCCTATCTTGTAGTATTTAGTGTACAAATCTTTTACCTCCTGGTTTAATTTATTCCTGAGTATTTTATTCTTTTGGATGTTATTGTAAATGGGATTATTTATTTCTCTTTCAGACAGTTTATTGTTGGCATATAGAAACACAACTCCTTTTTGTATGTTGTAAAACCCCCAGAAGGAAGCATAAGGAAAAAGCTTTAGAACATCGGTCTTGGCAATGATTTCATGGGTATGGCACCAAAAGCACAGAGAACAAAAGCAAGAATAGACAAATAGAACTACCTCAAACTTCAAAACTTCTGCACAGCAAAAACCAAAAACCAAAACAAAACAAAAAAACAAAAACCAATCAATTGAGTGATTTTTATCCTTCACTCTGCTAATGTGGTGTATTAAACTGATTAATTTTTGTATGTTGAACTGCCCTTGCATCCCGGAGATAAATCTCACTTGGTCATGATATATAATTATCTCAATAGTCTATTGAATTTGCTTTCCTAGTATTTTGTTGAGATTTTTGCATCTATCTTCATCAAGGATCTTGGCCTGTGGTTTTCTTTTCTTGTGGTATCTTCATCTGGCTTTTGTATCAGGATAATGTTGACCTTATAAAGTGAGTTTGGATATTTTCTCTCCTCATCAGTTTTTTTGGAAGTGTTTAAAAAGGATTGGGGTTAATTCTTCTTTAAATGTTTGGTAAAATTTACCAGTGAGGCCATCTGGTCCCGGGCTTTTCTTGGATGGGAGGTTAAGTGATCACATTTCTATTGCCAAAACAACTGTTGTGTAAAGGTAGAAAAGGAATAGATGATACTTTCGAAACTGTGAATAATGATATGCGCTAACATTGTTTTCAATTTGAGAGTCTCTCATATTTGTAAGTCCAGCTTTTCCCCCCTCATAATATCTCTGAGAGGCATTATTATTTTATTTTAAAGATAAATGAGTAGAGACTTAAAAAGGTTACCTGAATTTCCCCAGGCCAAGTATCCAGGAAGCATCAAAGGTAGGGTTTACCCACATCATTTATTTCCACGACTAATGCTAAGGAGAGGTCTCGGGTGGGTCAGTTAGGACCCAGGAAAGGGATCTTGGAGAAATTAGCAGGTGTTTCCCTGTGATTGTCATCCAAACTGGTCAAGAAATACACTAACCACCATCAGGAATGGTTTGGAAAACCAAATGAGAACTCCTTTCCAAGGCAACCCTAAATTTTTGGTGCTGTGGCTGGTCGCCTCATCTCTCGAAGGAACTCACACAAGTAGAGATGATAGCAAGGATAACTAGAATAACCAAAGAGGGGGGATTTGAAGAGTCAACAGACATGTCTGACTATTAATGTGACTCTTTATCCTGGCTAAATGAAGAGTCTAAACATACATGCAAATTAATGGATGGCCCGATGGAGGAAACCTGAAAGTCCCAGAGTTCCAGGTTGGGGGGCATCCATTGAGACACAATAAGTCTAGCAAGTGATAGGAAATTCTCCCTCACACTAAAAAATTTATAGAACTCATTAAACTAAGAGAGTAAAGCAGAAAGTAAAAATAAACTCAGCAGGGATTTGGAGTCATTTGTGAATGACAGAGTCACAGATGGTTTCTGAGAGGGTTAGAGCTGTGCTTGATCATAAAGACTGATGTCAAGGATGATGCCAACTGGCCCGCATCCTTGGGCTTCTGTGAAGAACAGAGCACTGGCCAGTGGCACAGGGCACTTCCTCTCGATGGCAGTCTCTTTGTGCTCTCAATTTGGCCTTCAGGAAGGAAGTACCCAGAATGACAGTCTCTACAAATTATTATTTTAAAAAACACTGTCACTTATCACTGAGTTTCCACTAATTAGCATTCAGGAAGGAGTAAATATAGCACTAACATAAGAAACGGTTCTGAAATATTATTTTGATGTATTTCAATCATGGGAATCAGGTCTGATTCAGTTCACTAATCTGTTTTCCTTTCATCTTTTCACACATTCTTAAGACTTCTGCTTCACCAAGTATAATTAATGCTCTTCATTTCGTAATGTGGGGTCATCACCACCAGCTTCACAGAAATCATGTAACGTAGACTTTCACCTTCAGAACACATTTCTCCATGTGTCCAAAACAGAACAGAAACAGGCACTAGAGAGTGGGGCCCCTGGGTTGTAGGCATAACTGAATTGGTTGGTGTTAAGCCACAGACAGCTGTTGAGAAATAACCATGTTGAAATTTGCCACTGAATTGACTAGATAGCCAAATCAAACAGCTTTTTAGGTACCTGTCAAATTAATCTCATCATCTCTCACATTTCCCTGACGGGATCACTGCATTGCTATAATGTTGGACTTTGTGGAAACTGGTTTTTACAATATTTATTTATCCATGTGTCCACCATTTATCAAGAGTCTCCTCTACACAAAGCTCTGAGCCGAGCATGATGAGCAACTGACGTAAGGACAAAGGATGTATTCCTGCTCTCAAAGAGCTTAGGCAGGAGAGCTGAGTGATTTCCTGGTACAGCTCTACCCATATAGCGTTTCAGTTTCGTAAATCATGAAGGTATTTGAAATGTGGCCCTGATGACGTCTGTTGGCCATGACAAGGTTGACCACGTTATTTATTGTTCGACTGGAGTATTTTGAGAGTGAAAGAGAGAACTATTAATAATCATTCTGGGACAACAGCCTACGCTGATATTGTTCTGTGCAAACTGAGATATATCCTAGTTATTGCCCTAGAGGGAATGCATGATGTTTCACTGGACACACTTCCATTCCCTTCAAACTGTGGTTGAAGTCTATCATAGATCATTCCAGAAATGAGATGTACGTGATACAAACCAATGAGTTGGCCAAGTGACTCAAAGCAAACAATGAGGTCCATTGCATCGTGTTAGTTACCATTTTCTTGAATTATCTCCCTTGTTTTATACCCAAGAAGAACTTTGACATTAGTTCCATCTATTCAGAGCAGAGTTGTGATCAACCAAACTGAAAACTGCTGGTATGCAATCAAATATCATGCTGTTGTGTGGTTTGATATGACATGAATTTAATTTTTCCTAAATTTTAATTTTCACAAACGGAGAGTGTCGATTCTTATGTAATATGACTTTTCTTCTTGAATGACTCATATTCCCTTTAGGAAATGAGGCTTCAGCTCATTGAATCCATAGCTGATCTTTTTTGTGAGAGCAAATGGAATGACATGTAGAAAAGTAGGTACACTCGAGGGAATTTAACATGTGAGCACATTTAAATATCAAGATAACTGACTTAGATTTAATAATTATTTTAAAATTATTTCTACTTAAAACTTTCACGATTCATAATACATATTTGTGGATTGTATGCATATTGTTTTCTTAACCTTTGTAAAAACAAAAAATTATGTCTTAAAGGGCATAAAGATCATGGCTATTATTTTTTACTCGCCATTATAATTTCTGAATCACAGAGTGTTGCATGTAAACTGCAGAAATCTATTGGAAACTAATCGTATACAGAAAGGAAGCAACATATTAATACAGCTCATCCAAAAACAAATGGGCATTTGCAGCAAAATGTATTTGATCACTTGGAAAGCACATTCATGATTGTCTCATTGTCTGAGTTTAATTTAGTCCCACATGTGGCTCTGATTATATATTACTTCCACCCATTTCCCCTAGTATTTCTTTGATAATCCTATGCATATAGCAAGATTTTGCTGTAAAGGAAAACTGAGGTACCAGTATATTTGCTATTCAGAGTGGTAAAGTACATAGTAATGCCTGATAAATGACCGAAATCACTCGAGTTCATAACCTAAAACTCAGGGGAAAAAATTACATCTTAAAAGTAAAATGTTCCTTTGAATTTTTTAGTAGTCATCATCAAGTTATGGACATAATAGGTACTCAATAAATATTCACTAACACTGATATAATGAGTGAGTGTGTTTGAAGTAAGTTCAAAGTGGCAGTTTCTAGCTTAGAGAATCGTGTGTGCGTGTGTGTGTGTGTGTGTGTATTCAACTTGCCCCACAGTTACTGAAATTAATGAAAGTGTTAGTACATACTAAGTACAGAAAGCTGGCCCATTTTTCCTACCAGTTTTGCATAAGGCAAGTCTCAGTCATTAGTAACCACTTTGGTAATGAGATTGTCTTAAAGGATAAGGGAGTCACACTCTCCGTTGAGGGAATATTTCCATCCAAAAACCAAAGGCACAGAAACCCTATTATTTCTGCTGAAGTGGAATTTGATATAAATTGGCCTTTTCCTGAGCCTGTTCCAGAGGAAGCTTAGATCCATCAAGACATGGGCTCACACCTGTAGCATAATCATGTGGACACCCAAAGACACTCTCGGAGCAGCCCTCAGGGATACACTTAATTTGACTTTCTTTTTGCTTTTAGAAAAGCATTCCATTTTATCAGATGGACAGAGCCCCTCAAAATCTTAGTGACTGGGGAGAGGAGCGTAACTTCTCCTCAAAGAAAAATGTGGTTGAATTATTAAAATCCTTGTCCTCTTAACTCATCTTCTCTAAAGCAAGTAAGAGCCAACCACTGTTGCAACTTTGAAAAAAAGACATTTAAAGGATCTGTTGCTTATTTCTTTTTGAGCCTTAAATCCTCATTTCATTCCTCTTTGCCTGGTCAAATATATGTGTTCTGAAACCTTACCAGTGAAACCTTCCTTGCTCCTGTCCCCTGCCCAATCAGTACGGGGAGTGTCGTCACGTTTCCACACTATCCCAAGTGTGCCTCTATCCTCTATCATAACATTTCCTATTTGTGGAGTGCTTACTCTGAGCCAAGCATTGTGCTAAGGTCATTACGTACAATATCTTGTTTATCATTCACGAAAGTCCCAGGATTTATACTTACTAGTATTTTCCCGTTCTACTGATGAGAACCCAAAGTCAGGGAGAGGTTAGGTACCTTTCCCAAGATATCCAGCTCAGAAGTTGGCGGTCCAAGCATCCACATTTTGGGGTGTGTTTACCTCTTACCAATGAGCAATACTGCAATAATTTATTTGTCGCCTTGTCCTCCAACCCATAAGCTACAGGAAGGTAGAAAAAATGTCTTGTTTACATTTGTAACTTCAGTGCCTGGCGGTGGTGCCGGATAGAGCAGGTGCTGCCGTATTTACTGAAGGAGTAAAGGGATGGGGAAGGAACGGTATGTGGTGCGCACAGAGGAGAAAAGAGGATGTTTCCAGAGGTGGGGAGAAAAGAAGTTTCACATACAAGATACATGATCCAGGTCTTAAAGAATGAGCGGGAATTTTCCTAGCAAAACAAAAACCACATTCCCCTAGCCGTCCCCCCTCCAAAGTGTTTTTGTTTTGTTTGTTACCAAAGTGTTAATTACATTGTTTTTCAATGAAGAAATTAAGTTACAAATAAAGTTGTGTGCCTGTTAACAAAGAGAGCTTGGAATGCCCCAGTGTTTATTCGTAGGAGAAAATCCACATTATGTGTATAATTATCTGCGGATTTGATTAACTGCATTTTGGTATGTGTGAGGGTTTGAGAAAGGAAAACCTGGGAAGCCACCATCAGATCCACAGACTTCCATAGGGATCACTGAGCAGGGCTTAGAGATAGGAGAGAAGGAAGGACATTTATGGCACTGGCCCCAAAAAGGTAATAAACGTCACACAGATTGTCGTAGAGTCCCTAAGCCATGAGAGGGGAAGTATGCTTAGGAAAAATAGGTGGTGCCAGAAGAAAGAGGAGGATCCAGGAAAGAGCCAGAAGAGTTCACGAGTAGTAAGAGCCCTCCGGCAGCCACGGGAGTGTAGGGACATAGATGGAATCTTCTGTATTTGCCCCAAGAGCATCATCCGGGAGACCAAAGCTTACTATTGTTTTTTATAAAACCACTCATCAGAAAAGACTTCCAAAGACATTTCCAAATGTTCTCCCTTTCCCAAATTCAGCAGAGCCTGAAGGATTTGTGCTGTCCACTCCCGCCTCAACCCTTGCCAGCTCATCCCCCCTCTAAGCCACTGGCCCTGTAAAAACTGCTCCTGGGGGGACAGGCAGACATTCAGGGCCTCTCAGCGGAAATGCAGGGCTCGGTCTTCTCATCTCCTCCCTTTTCTCATCAGTCCCATGGCGGCGCAGAGAGCTGCTGGCCACAGGCCTTCCCTCGTCCCCGGCCACCGAGAGAATGAGAGTAGTTTCCCAAAGTGATCATCCCGTCCACACATTTGTTTCGACAACGTGTCTGACAACAGGCAGGACGTAGGCGGAGAGGGCCAGAGCAGGGAATCAGGGAAATAGAATATATAATCCCGACTATCATAACTTCAAGAAAACTACGATCTAGTTTCAGAGGAAAAAAATAAGACATGTTGAAAAGAACTAAACCCTAATTTTGTTCCCGAGTAAAAAGCACAGGATGAATTCACGTAATTTTGGTCACTACGAGCTATTCCAGGAGGGGAAGTTTTCATGGAGGATATGGGAATTAAGCTAGGCCATGAAATATGAGAAAGATTATTTGGAGGACAGAAAATGGGAGAGCATTCAAGAGAGAATAAAAGTCATAAGTAAAGATGTGATAGTGGGAAAAAGTTTGGGTGACATGAGCTTGGGAGAGTGGAGAGGCCTGCCTGGAACAGGCAAACAAGGCTGGGAAGTAATGGGATGTAAAATTGGATGGATGAAGGGGAGGGCTAGATTGTAGATTAAATCGCCAAGCATCTGTTAAAATCCAGCCACAGAAGGAAGAGTTGCCCCGTAATTCGCTGATTTAGGCCTGTGCCATTCCTCTGAGCTATTTCCTGTCGGGATCACACCAGAGCCACCACTCACTTTCTCACTAGAAAGGGCTTACACCAAAAAACAGTAGCAGCTTTCTTTAATGATGGTTTAATTAATGAAAGCTCCCCAATGACATTCTTAGATTTATTCTTTCCTATTGGAACCCAAACCAATACAAACTCTTCCTTGTTCCGGAAATTCTTTTTTCTGTATAACGGTATACAGACAGGGTGCTCTCGTTGAGCAGGTTTTGGGGGGTGGTGGGAGTGGTTGGGTTTTTTTAACTTGTCTATAAAAGGCAGATATTCTTTCTTTAAAAAAAGATTTTATTTATTTGAGACAGAGAGAGCACAAGCAAGGGGGAGGGGCAGAGAGAGAAGGAGAAGCAGACTCCCCACGGAGCAGGGAGTCTCATGCAGGGCTCGATCCCAGGACGCTGGGATCATGACCTGAGCCAAAGGCAGATGCTTAACCAACTGAGCCACCCAGGTGCCCCAAGGCAGATATTCTTTAACCCACTTTCTTATTTCTGCTAATTAAAAATTTTCTGTTGGCATAGTTTTATTACTAAGTTTTGCTTTAAGCACCTTTAAAAAAAAAACTTCATTTGAATCTTTTTAAAGTTCTTATTCATTAATCGAGGATTTTCAGGCCTGTGATGTTTTGGTCTGAGGAGGTTCAAGTATAATCAGATTAAGTCTCCTTCAGTAAAAATTGAGCAAATTCCCTAGACCAGCACCACTGAAAAAGAGTCTTTGGGGCAATACACAGATGCTGTTACTTCTCGTCATCTTCAAGTATATAAATTCAAGAAACTTATTTATTCACTTAAAACAATGCCTCATTGAGCAGATCAATATAAAATGTACCTTATACCTGGCAGTAGGTCGTTTGAACATTTTTGTGATTAGTGCAATCCATTTTCAAAGCTAAGAAAGCCAGGAGATTCTGAAAGTGAGCCATTAACTGTCCACAGGGAGTTAACAGCTCAGTGCATGAGAAACCCCACTGCTCAGGCCTCAGGTGACCGGGATTTTCCTGGTGCCTAGACTGCCAACAGTGGTGCCTTCTCTGATAGTGACTCATCCTTCCTGACCGAGAGCAGCCAGCCCGCGATGCCTCATGTACTCCTAACCACTGGTAGTAGTGTAATTTCCAATCTACAGGTGCAAAAACTTAAGGCCTGAACAAGTGAATGAATCATGAACTAAACAAGAGTCATGCACTTCCTCGAAACTCAAATCCTTGTCCTTTTCTCTATTATACAATCTTGGGTTTCATTTCCTAATTTGTAAAGTGCAGCACTTGGAGACTGTTTTTTTTTAAAGATTTTTATTTATTTATTCGACAGAGATAGAGACAGCCAGCGAGAGAGGGAACACAAGCAGGGGGAGTGGAGAGGAAGAAGCAGGCTCATAGCGGAGGAGCCTGATGGGGGGCTCGATCCCATAATGCCGGGATCACGCCCTGAGCCGAAGGCAGACGCTTAACCGCTATGCCAGCCAGGCGCCCCCTGGAGACTGTTTTTAAGCAGACCGCCCTACCTGAAAGTTTGAGAAATGGGAAAATTTTAGAAATGTGAACATTTCTCAATTGTAAAATGCATGTTTAAAATAGGAACCATTACAAAAGATTTACAAAAACACAAGTTTTTCATGAAACCAGCTATACCCAGGGAGCTCTGTGGAATTTTTGCAAGAACAGTTCAGGGGGAGCAGATGAGGAATGTAAATGGGAATGAGATTGTAAATCTGCTCTATGCCCTTAATGGGATCCAGTATCTATTTATTTTTACCATTAAGTCCTGTGAGTGCTAAAGGTATTAACAGCTGGCAGTATGTAAATTATCCCAGTTTGCTGCTTCTTGAGGTGAAAGGTGGTGTGTATTTGGGCTGATATGACTCCATTGCCACTTAATTGCCATTATAAATGCTCTTGAATTATAGAAACCAATATAAGCACCTCAATTTAAATATTTATTTGCAGAACCTTAAGTGATAGCATTGAGCTTCACATTCACCTCGTGGGGTGAGCTAAAGAGGTACAGGTCCTGTATAACTGTGTATAATTTGTCTTCTGCCCTGAGACAGAACTCCTGCCATGGCTGGGGAATACGGGCCATTCCTCCTTTGAGGAAGAAAAGGCACACCTTTGTAAAGAGGCATTCTGGGACGTAAAGAGCCTGGGATGCATTATGAGAACCATCAAGGCGATGGGCACGTACATAGGGCAACACATCTAAGTGGCTACCTGTTGGAATAAAAGGCTGTGAGAGAAGAGTAGGCTGTGTCTTGTGTATTGACCGACAGAGCACTGTTAGCCAGAGCGGGCTAACGCAAGGACGCCATCTTTGGTTCAATTCCTTCTTAAGGATTTGTTCACTGATTTATTCATTCCATTGAACCCAGATTGCGACCAGCATCACAAGCTCCTACTACATTCTTGGTTCAAAGTGAGGTCCAGATTGGGTGCATGGATCTCTAGAGCTTTCCTCTCTACCTGGCAAGTATACCAATTATCACCTGGCTCTCTTGGGAGCCGCTCATCAATTATGATGACGTGTCTGTTTTTGCGTTTGTTTAAATTATGCCATTTAAGTTATCACTTCAGTTCAAAAAATTTTGAGCACCTATGATGTCAGGAACTCTGAAGTAGACAGAGGAGAAGATGGTATATTCTGTTTGAATACAGCTTTGCAAATATAGAACAGTATGGATCTTGAAATCCTACGTTAAGTCAGAAGTATAGTATGCCCTGAATTGAAGGAATCCATGGCGGAGAATATGCCAATTAGAATTTTTGCTGCATAAAAATAAAAGTATGTTCTTATAAATAAACGTAGTTAGAGTTTATAACATTTTATACATAGGCAGTGCTGTCCTTCTTGATTTTCTAGTGGTAGTGTAGGATAGTGGTAGTGTAGGATAACCTTTTTGCATCAGACTTTTTAGGTAGGTGGTCATTTGCCATTGCAATGAGACAGCTGAAGTGCATTTCAGGGACTCCTGAATCACCGTCCTCATCAACTGGCATTTACTGAATTCAGGCACTATAAATAATACTTACCTACTTTATATATAGTGAAATATGTGGGCATGTTTTCACATAAATAATGTCGAGGCCATTTTTTTTTATATCTTTAAGAAAATAGGAGCTCATATATGATGGTTTTGAAACTTAGCGTCTCAAAAGGAGTATAAAAACAACTCTACGGTTCTCCCATGCTCCTGGAAACCTTCAATGCTTAGGCAATGGGTGAAATGGGAAAGGCTTCGTTAGTTTGCTACTAAACGTTCCCCAGTGTCCTAAAACCATTATGGCCTCTTTCATTCCAGCCAGAGGCAAAAGGTGTAAACGCTGTGGCACCCAAAAAGGATTAGCTACTTTTACTTGGAAATTAGCAAATGGATGTATAATTTTTAATTATGCATACATTTCAAACTTTCTAGCAAAGTCAAATTGTGCTGATGTTAGTCAAACCTAATCTAGGCATTGATTCAAGAACCTGCTGATGGGGTAAAAAATACATGGAAACTTGTTAACAAGAAGTACAATTATCTACATCTCAGCAAATAACGCCAGGGTGTCATGTAATATGCTGAGCTCAGGCAGCCCAGAGCCAATGAAGATCTCTTTCTTCTCTTTACCGTTAATATTTACAGTTGGAAGCAATACATGGCTGCAATCTGAGTGCTGCACCTAAAAGGGGAGTTGTTGGCTTGATACCTTGTTTCCTGACACTGTGAAGCCCTGAAACAGCTACCTTCTTAATCATCGCCTGATAACATTGTGTTAGAACTCGAGGGTAGCACATGGCTGTTTTATACCAGCAACAACCCTGGGAGATTTTCTGCATTGTTTCGTTATTTTACTTCTTGATAGACATGCTGGGGGTGTTAAAAGCATAGGACTGAAAGTTGTGAATTATGGGTCCTTTATCTTTGTTCTCCTGCTGATTTTTTCAGGGTCTATGCAGGCAGTGTTCATAGATGCAGCTTGCCTCCCAGACACCTACTGTGTGCTAGGAAACTTCCAAGAGCTCACAAAATCCTTCCCATCCATCAGCCGACTCTACTGAAGCGAATTCTTACATGCCAAGTCCTAAAAGCAAAATCAAACTAACATCAATAAGCAGGGAAGTGTGGCTGGTTAGATAAGCATTGTATGTAGTGAGAGACCTGCAAGATAAAATAACCATTATTATTCTACTCTGTGTGTGTAAACATGTCAACTAAAGGTAACACGGTTGAAATCGAGGGTAGATTTGAGGTCACCTCCATGTCGTGCTCTACCTGGAAGGTGTCTGGGCGTCACTGAACACGCTCTGACAATTTGAATGCTAGGTCTGCTGCTCAAAAGCCTCATTAGGTTGTTGTGAGGATTAAGGTGAGATGCATGGGAAAGGCCACGGACATATTAAATCCCCTGATTTTAACTACTTTTCCTTTTTCCCTGTGTATCACCTTCTAGCTCCAAAGTATTTTACAGGTGATCCCACTGTAGAAAATGAACTAGATATCGAGAAGCTCGATTGCCCAGGTGGAAAGCACAAATAATCAAAGACCTAGGTGTCATCTTCCTGGTAGAATGATGTATTTATTCTACATTCCCAAGACGAGGAAAAGAGCCCTCAAAAATCCTAGCCAACAAATGTCGGTACAAGATACAATGAAACGAGGACCGACTTCTATGACCCGCTTAAGGATAAAGATGCCTTTTCCCGTGGTGGTGGTTTGTCCTCAGGCCTCCCACGCGGGGGGGAGTGCTTGGCTCACTGGAGCTGTGTTGTGACTCCTCCTCTCTTCCCAAACTTGTAGCTGCTCCTCGTGTTGTTAAATCAGCGGCAGATGGCTTCCTTTTACACCCCGCGCTGTCAGTGGAATGTAAATGCATCCTCACAACACTGAAGATACCGAGGCTGTGAGTTTAATCTGCGCCGCGCAGGCAGAGTGACCCTGAAAAGAACATGAGTACTGAGCACGTTTGGAGGATTGGCACCTATCCCTGTAAACAGAATTGGGGAGGGTTTTCCAAGCCTAGTGACTAATCACGGTTTTCTTCCTCAGGCTCTTAACACAGGCCTATCCCTGAGGACAAGTAATCTAAGCGGCGATTGAATAGAAAAGTTACAGACCCAAGGGAAATTTTTTTTTTTTTTAAGGGGGAGAGGAGTGCTATTCTGGGGTGTGGGAAAAAGAGGAAAGAGATGTACTGTATCACAACATTGAAGAAGCTTCATTTATAGTCTGAATTCTCAGTTCTAAGTCTCTTGGGGACTGTAGAAAACAAAATTTCCTTTTGATTCGGATTATTGAAGTTGATAAGAGGAATAGCCTACTGGCAGTCACTTCAGAATTCAGAAAAAAGACGTATATCATTCCAATGTCCACATGACACAGGATATGAAAAAATGCAGTCATGGACAAAGATCATCCTGAAAAAAAAAACCCTTACATTTTGAGAACATTAATAATAAATTATAGAAGTAAAATATAATCAAATACTTTAGCTGGGTTATGTCACTTCTCCTTAAGTTGATCTACGAACTGGGTAATTAATAGAAAATCTGATCTTCTATTTTACTAAAATACTAAAAAAAAAAAATCACTAAAAATTAGTCCATGGCAGAAGGAGAAGAGGAGTCTTCACATGATTTCTCCTTTGAGCCTTTTTGTAGGAAAGACACAGAATACTTCGCACGTCCAAGTCCTGTCTTTTCCCGGCAAGGATCTCCTAAACTATTATTTCGAAAGATAACACAGACATTTTTAATATTATAATTAATGTACATACTTAGGTTTAGAGATCCAAAGGTATAAAAT
This sequence comes from Ursus maritimus, assembly GCF_017311325.1. Lineage (NCBI taxonomy): Eukaryota > Metazoa > Chordata > Mammalia > Carnivora > Ursidae > Ursus > Ursus maritimus. The sequence continues at coordinate 97,623,916 of NW_024424452.1, forward strand.
AACCATCTCGTCTACATTGTCTGATCTAATTTTATAATAAGCTATTAAATTCTGTGCTGGGGTGTTATACGCAACTAATGAATCATCGAACTTTACATCGGAAACCGGGGATGTACTGTATGGTGACTAACATAATATAATAAAAAAAATTAAAATAAAAAAAAAGAAAAAGAAAAAGAGGTTAAAAAAAATTCTGTGCTGAATTTATACCTAGAGATAGGGCAATTTTAGTTTGGCTCTATTTTTAAACTAATAAAAAAAACACCGTTAGACTTTATTTTTGTCCTCCCAAAAAAGATTGCTTTACATTCCTCATTACTAATATAAACATATCCTTTCCCCAGTTGTGTTCTTGGGCATTTATGTGGACTGTTAACAACGTCAAACATAAGGTTTTTGTGTGGGTGTGTGTTTACACGTGTGATTTAATCTTGCCAATTTAAAAACCAATAGACTTTTACCAAATGGCTTATTTGGAATTTGAAAACCTGACTTCTGAAAGAATTCTTTATTTCTAAAACTAAATAGTATTTTCATATAAATCTTCACGATGTGAGGGTTCCTATCTTTGCTGGATGTAAGATACCTTGGTGTTTTAAGTCGCTTACAAACTCATAAATTTCAGTAATGTTCACTTGGGATCTGACCAATCTCAGTTTCACAGTACCCGTCTCTAGTTAGACATACCACGTCTCCAACTATTTTGGACAGAGAAGGCTGTGCAGTGAAAGGACTCCCATTAAAGCATCCTATGAGCCTTTCATCTTGCATGAGGCAGACTTTGAAACTGAAAGTCCAATAATTTGATGTAAACAGACAATGACAATCGAAATGGCTGCCTCTGAGATTATTTAAGAGAAGGTGCAGGGTAGAGACATTCATCAATGAAACGCTGGAAGAAAGGGTTTTTATTTCTATGTTTGCTTTTTAAAATAAGAATAGAGTAAATGGCACAATAGATTATATAAACAAGGACTTCAGTGACAAGCTGTCCGAGTTAAAGTAATATATTCTACATGGGTGACTTGACGCCACACTTTATCACCTACACGAGGGGAAGCCAATTTTAGTTTGGTCAATAAAATACAACTTCCAGAGTCGGGCCCGGGGCACCGCTGACAGTGGGGCGGAGCCTGGTGATTTGGTACCCCCTTCAGCTGGGGTGCAGCCCGAGTTGGCTCTGCCGCCCATGGGGGGACGTCGGATGTTTTGGTTCTGTTTGACTCATAAACACTTCCGCAGGTATATCAGGAGGGATGGGGCCGGTGGCCCTTCATGCTCTGGTAATTCAACGCAGATCTGGAGCATAAGTGGGGCTGGTTATCCCAAAGCTGGATTTACTGCGGTCTCACAACTGTTGAAAATTGAACTCCATGGGCTGCAAGGCAGGGGTGACGGGGGCATCTCATTATAAGAGGCGATTTTTTTTTCCCAGAGGCTGGAATCTCCGCTGAATTACTGACGGACTTAACTCGAATGTCGACTTGGACCAAATAATTTTCTGATAAGTTAGCCATAAATCCTCAGTAAAATAAGCTTGGTGTTCTCAGCATATCTATTGGCTTTTTGATCATTTTTATGGCTTTCCTTTTGCTGGTCAAATTATCCTTATATGCTCCTAAAGCTCTTCTGACATGGATTAAGTCAACACAAACCAATAGACCTTCATTACTTTGGCAACTGGTTTTGATTTGGGGGCAATAAATACAATGACACAGACTAGATTACCTTTGCCAAAAGGATATGTGATAAGCTATAAGGATGTCAGGGGTCCGGCACTCTTTTTCCTGCATAATGTGAGAATGAATTAATAGCAGCTTTTAGACCAACTGAAGAAAGTTGGAAAGAAGAAAGAAATCTGAGAGAGGAAAGAGCCAAAGTGCAGCTTTTAGGTCAAGAATGAGCATGCCAGGGGATCATGGGAAGATCCGTGAACACTCGCTGTGTGCCTGGCACTGTGCTAGGCCTGGCAGACAGGGTTAGGGCCAGATATGTAAGGAAACTAACATATGATGTAATCCACGAATATCTTAGTGTCTAGTAGGGGAGATAAGACCATCAGTGGGAACAAGATTTACTGGGCAATAAACGTATAGAGAAGAGAGAAATCAGCAAGAGCTGGAACAGCAGTGGAAGGGATAGTGGGAGAAGCAAAGTCTACAAATTTCAGGTTTGGACAAATTATTTGCATTATAAACATTACTTTAAAAATACTATTGTTCCAATTTTTTTTTGGCGAGGGGAAGAAATTGAAACCTAAAGAAAATCAGAAAAAAAAATAGTATAATGAATGAGTATATACTCTTCGCCCAGCTTCAACAATTTTTTAACATTTTGCTACCCCTTGTTTACCTCTGTGTATACACACACTTTTTTTTTTGCTGCCTATTTAGAAAGTAGGTTGCAGACATTTTAACATTTTTGTCACTATTTCAGCAAGTGTCTCCAAAGAAAAGGATTTCCTTCTACAGCCACGACACTGGTATCACATTCAAGAAATTTATCATCACCCCATGTTCAGATTTCTCCAATTGTCTCAATAAGTCCTTTATAGATTTTGTTTTCAATCCAAGATACGATCGGTTGCATTGAGTTGCTGGTTTTCATGTCTTTTTAGTATCTTTTCATCTCAAAGTCCCTCTGCCTTTTAACTCATTTGCTAAATATTCTATTGCTTTTGAAATTATGTATAAAGATCCATTCACATATTTATCAGTCACCTTCTAAAAACTATACATGATGGCAGAGATGGGGTATAAAGAAATTGGAACCCTTTTCTGCCTTACAAGCCCCAGGGTGGCGAAGGTCTCTTGGCGTATAAATAGAGAAGTCAACGTTTGAAGCGGGTACATTTGTAATAAGGGTACCGGTCATACGCGCTAGGCGAGATCAGCAGAGAATATACATGAAATTGCTTCTGTGATTCTGACTCCCTGCTTCACTGATGGGGAAGAAACAGAGCTTGTATCGAGGTGGTTCCGTGCCCAGGCTGGGTAAACACTTGGCTGACAAACGTGCTGCTACTCCTTCTACTTCATCTCCATTCGTGGCTCTACGTAAGCGCTCAGCCCTCTCTCAAACTTCTCAGGCAAGCAGGAAATGGCCCAGCACCCCAGCCACGTTGCTTGTTCTCCCACCACTGGATCCTGGTGCTGCCCTCTGCTTCAACACCTTTCCTTACCTCGTTCTCCCAGGACTTCCTTGGAGGGCATCATGAAGTCCACCTTCCTTCCCCTTTTCTTTTCTTTGCACTCACCTATAACATCACACCTTTCTCAGGGACCTGTGGTAGTTTCTAGAGCTACCCCAACCCCCAGGCACTAGCACTAAATAATGAGTTTTTCAAAGACAGTGACTATGCCTTTAAATTCCATATGTGCAGGACCTAATATGCTGCCTGAAACTTTGAAGGCATTCAGTAAAAATGTATTGGGTGAGCAAATGAATGTATGAACAAACGAGCGAATGAATTTCACTACCAATCAACTTTCTGGGCTATTATTATTATTATTTTTTAAGACTTTTTTAATTTATTTGACAGAGAGAGAGAAGCAGCGAGAGAGGGAACACAAGCAGGGGAAGTGGGAAAGGGAGAAGCAGGCTTCCCACTGAGCAGGGAGCCTGATGCGGGGCTCGATCCCAGGACCCTGGGATCATGACCTGAGTGGAAGGCAGAGGCTTAATGACTGAGGCACCCAGGTGCCCCAAGGCTATTATTTTTTAAAGATTTTATTTCTTTGAGAGAGAGCGAGCGAGAGGGAAAGCATGAGCAGGGGGAAACGTAGAGGGAAATAGAGAAGCAGATTCCACGTTGAGCCAGGAGCCTGATGTGGGACTGGGATCATGACCTGAGCCAAAGGCAGAAAGATGCTTAGCCAACTGACCCACCCAGGTGCCCTTTCTGGGCTATTATACAGAACTCTTCTTATGACTGAAAAGAATTTAATAGTGCATCAGACAGAGCAATGAGCATTACAAGTGTAGGAGTCAATAACCATTGATCAGCCCCTTTGTGCAAAACACAGCATTTGGTGTTATTGAAAAGTTCCAGACGAAATAGATTCTCGTTCCTTAGAGTCCTAAGGGGAGGGGCCGAATCTGGCCAAACCCACAGTGAGCAACAGGAGCATATTGAAGTGCCCACCACATGCCATGTAGACCCGGGCACAGCTTGCCTCACACGTATGGTGAGCCCTGGGCTCTGCTGTGTAAGAGACTCTGGGAGTAGAGACCCAGGGGCTTCCCTGGGGACGCTTTGCAGAGCACAGAGAAAGTTCCAGTGGTGAAGTAGGATTGAATAAACGGCACGTTTCAACATGGAGAGGTGGCATTGACAAAAGCAGAAGGTTCCTCCCTGAGAAGGGGCGGGTAAAGTGGCTGTGCCCGAAGGCGGGGTGCTAGTCGGGCTACACATGACGGTGTCCTGCACAAGGAAATGGGGGCATGCATAAAGGACTTGGACTTCAAACTTAGCGATTTAGGTTTGGGATGGTTAGGTTTGATATAGCAAGCTCCCATGGTCTTCTAGCCAGGTAAGCAAGGAGATTTACTTATGTATTATTTATTTACTGTTTATTTTTTATAGGGTTGGCTGGCTGGTGTAGATTCTAGGGGGAGACACAGCGGCTAGAGGACAGTTTAATTACCCAGGTAAAAGAAAATCCGTGTATTAACCCGGCTGTGACTGGGAACACAGAAAAATAGCAGAGCGGTAGGGGACTCGGGTCGGAGCAGGTCTGGGGCGGATGAAGAAGGACAGCGCATCAGGGCTGACACGCTACGATGTTAGCAGCTCACGATGCTGTCATTTACACGCCGAGTCTTTAGCTAACAGCCGCTGTTTTCTGGAATGAAGAAAGAAACAGAAGAAAAAGGGAAAGGAAGTATGATTGTCCACCCACTTTTACTGTGACCAAAATGGGCCAAGATAACGTCCAGTGGTTCACCTAACAGAGACAAAAAGAATGTTTTGCACGTAGCAAAGGATAACAGGCTGCTGCTTGTATTTTTTTTTTTTTAATCATCTCTATCAGCTCCTGCTTGTGCCACCAGATAATTTCATCCTGGTTATAAGGGGTAGGAAAAGATAAAAACTGATGGCTTAGTTGTGACTAATTGCACATAAAGGAATGATATCAACTGTCTTCATGGCCCCCCGGCTCCTGGGTTCTGTCGTTCCTTATCTGCCCCACCAGTGCCAGCCAGCAGCCCCCCAGAGATGGTGCTTCCCCTCCAGCAGGAGTCTGAGAACAGGCTACTTCAGTGCCTCTGTCAGACACACGCTGGAGTTTGCACTGGGTAAGAACCCCAAGAGGGAGAAGCCCTGTGTGGATGTAGTCAGAGCTCACTGCATGCTGCCGGGCAAGCTCTTACGCTTTTAACTCCCTTCTGCCAAAGGGCGGTCATTGCAGTGTCTCTGTGGGACCAACTTTGTTCCAGGCAGTAGGGAGACAGGAGCAGGGAAGACAAGCATCTGCTCCTCGACAGAGCTTCCATTCCAGGGGGAAGACGTGCGTGAACCACATAGATATCACAGGGGGGTGTGTATTAGAGAGAAACAAAGCTGACTGCAGATAGAGGGTGACCGGGAAGGCCTCCCTGAGAAAGTGAGAGGAAATGATCGTCCCTCCCTAGCTGGGTTGTTAAGAGAATTAAAATAGTCTCTGTGTGCACAACATCTGGTAAACCCCTGACCCTGGGCAGGCAGACATGCCTGAGCTTATTATCTTTGAACAATAAATTTACCAAAAAAAAAACATAATAAAATCTTGACTGTGGGCTGCTGGGATTTAGTTCTTGTATGAGACAGAGAGAGGGAAGTTTTATCCATAAGGCCTGTATTCCTAGGAAGACAATTCTATCACTCACACCACCCACCTAAGAGAGAAAAATACAAAAGCAGTGTTTCTAAACTTTTAGCTTCCTCTGTCCTCCCGCCTAAAATCTGACATCTTAAGCAAGAAGGAGGCTGGAGACATCAGGGCAAGAATTACAGACCCAGTGCCTCAAGCAGCAGGGACAGAGACAGTTTCGCTCACCTCTGTATTTCTAGCATTTCTAGCTAGCATTGCATTTGTACAGAGTACGTGATCGATAATTATTTGTTGAATGCAGGAATAAGTGTGTCCTTTTGTGATCAACATCTCAGTGCCTTTCACATCTCAGCATAATCGAGCTCTTTCTGTAAAGGTGCACGGGAGGACACATGCCGTGCTTGGGCTGATGCGTGAAAGAGGCTGATGGTTTCAGAGAACATCACACAGGTCGCCTTATGCTAGACCCAGTCCCCATTTCTCCTCTATCTCCCATGGATCCACACCAGATTTCCAGAGTAGCTCTTCCATACTCTTCAACAGACCAGATATGGAAGTCACTTGGGAAGATTCCCGAGACAGCACCTTCCAGTGCTGTGGTTGGCTGAACTCTCATCTCAGCCCGGTTTTTCTGTCCCCAGACTGTTGTGAAAACACCCAGTCAGTACTGTCCAAAGGGAGTGTGATTACTTGGTGAGAATTAGTGAGAAAGGCTTCACGTAGGAGTCTTTTTTCCAGGGAGGGACTTCAAATGCTAAGTGCAGTCTTACACGGTCCTTGGAGGGCCTGGAGCTCACCGTTGTCTTGTCCCCAGGAATCCCCAGGGAGAGCAGGGGTGCTTCTAGGGGAAGCAGAGCACTGGATGAGGAGGCAGAGCAGTGCCAAGGAGAAAATGCTACTCAGCTTGCAGTGTAGACACCCCATCCCTCCACTGCCCCCCGTTGCCTGCCCGCTGCTCTGAGTAACCCTGTGATGTCCACCCTTTCTTCACCTTACTGAGCCTTTATTCAGGGAGAGGCGTGTCTGGTTGACTCACCCCCTCATTGTGCCAGGACGCTTCCTAAGTCCTCCCTTTGGGCTTTCCACGACTCTCCTGCCCCCCTTATAACTGTAAAGTGGACAGTGTATTTATGGTTGAAAATTGGCTGCTGCAGCAAGTTTAATTTTAAAAACAGAGTTCTGGCATGTATTCAATATTACTATGGAAATGGCTGTTTCTAGCAATTCACTGATAAGCTGTGGTTCAAGGACGTAAGTCTGTGTGGGAGGTTTTTAACATCCACCAAATTGAAGACCTACTTTGTTGCAATAGCAATTCACAAGAACTGCTCTCCTCAGTCTTAAATATGGAATATTCTTCTCTTTTTCTTTTTTATTACTTTGTGGGATGAGAGTGTAAGCAATGTCCTCATTTTGCTTCGGATACATAGATAAGAGTTACATGTTATAACCAGCTTTCTAAAAGCACATCTTTAATTTTTCCATGAATCACTAATTCTCATAATAATACATAATGGCCTTATTTAGCTACTCACATAACACAAAACACCACAAACTAGTTTCAAAAACTCACATATTGAAGGGGGGGTGTAACCGGTGGTCAACAGGCACATGCAGACATTTTAACTTCCCGTTTAAACTGTCTCTAAGTATTCCTACATACCATGTATAAGCGAATTCTAGGAAGGATTTTAAGTAGCTCACTCCATGGTAATGTTTCCCAGGAGCCAATTTTAAGCCGCAAACATCAGCACTGTTTAACCGCAAACGTACTTTTTGCTGATTTGACGAAACCCAGGCACAAGAGAAAGAAGCTCTTAACAGGTGGTAACTGTAACATCGGTCCTTGACTGTCCTCGCTTGAAGGCAAAGTTTCAGTGTTTTCACTTGGAAATGCGAGGTCAAGTTTCTCAAGAAACTCTAGAATGTTTCCTCTCTTTCCCAGGCTCCTGCCAATGGGCGTATTGTTTTCACATCCTTCTGAATGCTGTCACCAGCCCTGTGTATTGTGGCAGGCAGATCCGGATCCAGGACAGAAGGGGTCTCAGTTCTTATTCTTTGCAGACAGGCCAGCTCATTTCGTGTTTTCAAAATTAGGTGAGCTGTTCGGCAGTCAATTAGTGAGGGGCCGGTGGATCCTGATGGGCCAGGCTCCCCAGCGGCGTGGCCAGGGTGGTGATGCGCGGGCCCTCGCCGTCCCCAGGCTCGGCCCTGAGTGCTGACATTTCCCAACAGCCGGTCTGGGCTGGGAGCAGGACCAGGGACAACAGCCAGGGAGAGGTCACTCTGGGTAACGATAAACAAGAGCCACGGACGAGGATTGAGTCCACGCCTCGTGAGCCACTCTCGAAGTGCCTGAATGCTACAATACTCGGAAGAGTTCTGAGACCTGGTGATTCCTAGCCCCACCTTGCAGGTGGGGAAACTTGGCCTATATGTAAACCACACCAGAGGCAAAACTGCATTTAAACCCATTTCTGTTTGTTTAGCAAGTGCTTACTGTTTCCAGTCTCCCTTGAAAAGAAACACAGTATTAAATTCCCTTTAAAGAATTAAAAATAAGGGGAGGGGGCGCTGGCTGGTGCGGTCCATTAAGAGTCTGACTCTTAGTTTTGGCTCAGGTCATGATCTCAGGGTCCTGGGATAGAGGCTCCCATTGGGCTCCACTCTCAGCTTGGAGTCTGCTTGAGATTCTTTTTTTTTTCTTAAAGATTTATTTATTCGTTTGACAGAGAGAGAGCACAAGCAGGGGGAGCAACAGGCAGAGAGAGAAGCAGGGTCCCTGCTGAGCAGGGAGCCCATCATGGGACTCAATCCCAGGACCCTGGCATCATGACCTGAGCTGAAGGCAGATGCCCAACCGACTGAGCCACCCAGACATCCCCTAATATTCTCTCTCCTTCTGCCTCTCCTGCTTGTGCCCTCTCTCTCCAAAATAAATAAATTTTTTTAAAAATGGGGAAAAAGTATGGTTCCAGCATATTCCAGCATACTCTCAAGTGAAAAGAATCAAAATAGGGCTTGACAATTTCACCTTAGAGTTCCAGAGTATACCCTTGTTTCGGGTCATATGTAGGCTACAGCCAGTCAGTGTTTCAGAAGGAATTCTCTTTAGGAAAAAAAAAAAGAAACGCCTATTTATTTTATTCTGCAAACATAGAATTCAAAATAACTACAGTTTCAATTAACCACATATAAAATATAGATTTTGAAAAGATACAAACATAATAACAGTACAGATTGTAGCATGTCATTAAAAAAATAATTTTACGTGAAAGGTATAATTAATTTGGGGCCTATCTTTTCAGAAGAAGGTTACTCAGAAGTGCACTGTGAGGACACAAGCCAGCCGGGCAGGCGTGGCCTGACGTCCGTGCTGGTTTTCAGGACAGTCCCGCGCTTGGAGGCCTTCATCAGTCCACAGCAGTTTCAATTATCAAAAGATCCGTTCCGGGGCTGTGTATTTTAAGCACAGTCGAAGAATAGCAGAGCAAAAAAAGCCTTTCAACCATGGGAATTCAAAAGCAAAGGGCCCTCAAGAGGCGATTTCAAAACCCTACTCATTCAGCTTTATTCCAACGCTTAATGACATGCTCTATTTGATAGAGTTAGGCGAACTGTTTCATCAAAACCTTTATCTGGAGCTCGGAATTGCAATATTAGGTTTGTAGGTTGGCTCCCTTGGCCATACTGCAAGGTACTGAGGGAGTGCAAGTTTATCTTTTGTAAGTAAGTAGAATTAGGGAGGATGAGAAATGGCATAGAAATGGCCGCTCATATTTTTATGTGTTGAGAACTTACCATAGGCCATGTTTTGTGTTATTTTGCATTCATTTTGTTTCCTTATTCTTAACCTTTGACATATATAGTAATCTCCAGTTTTATAGGTGATGCAAATGGGTCTCTAGGAGGTGAAGTGGCCGGCTAGCGTTCACACACGTGAGGGGCAGAGCTGGGCCTCAAACGCAGGACTCCGCCTCTGTAAGCTGGAGCCTTACCCACGCGGCACACGGCAGGGAGTGACAGATGGGGCGGCATCTCAAGCCTTGTGCTTTCATTCTTAGCACATTTCCGAGAACAGTGAAGGAACTGCAGACAAGGGTCTTTGGTTCCTCGCGAGTCACAAGGTATGTGAGGCCGAGCAGCCCTCTGGTTTGGCCAGAACCGTGGTTCTCACAAGGACTCAGCCTACGCCCAGGACTCCCTCTCCCTCTCCTGCAAGGTGGCAGATGGGCCGGTCTCTGCTGCTTTAGCTTCCCGAGGATCATCGGACTCGGGCGGAATGAGGAGGGCCCAGAAAGGCTCAGAAAATAGAAGCAAACCAGTTTCTCTCCCCTGCTTGGGTGTAGACACTCCCAACTCAGTGGCCCAGGAGAACAGTCTTTTCCTTCTGAAGATGACACAATTTACTGGACAGGCTGAGATGAAGCCGACATGTAGGAACAAGAGTGTACATTATCTGAAGGTCCCTAGATAATACCGAGAGTTTTTGCTGGTTGGACTCCATCTGTCCTTCTCTGACTTTTGACCTTTCAAGGCCAAGTCTATGGCTCTCTTCATGTTTCCCAGCCCACAGCTATCTTTGCAGATATAAGATGTAATGACTCACAAAAGGACGGCCACACAATACGGCAGGAGAACTCTCCCTATAGGGGAAGGTAAACCATTTTGCTCAAAAACTACGGACTTGTGTGATTCTAAATTCTGTATCTACTTGACTCCTAAGCTCCTGTAACTGAGGGATGAAAAGTAGTTACAGCCCAGAGTTTCTACAGCAATGTGAAAAGTGGAGAGGAGAGAGGAGCTATTTCTATCTACTAGCACAACATGCCTGAATGCTTTCTGAAACTAGCTTTTCCCAAACAGAACTCATCGTCTTCCTGCACAAACCTGTTCTCTCCTTCTACGTCCCCTGTCCCAGTCAAGGATATCCCCGGCTACGGTCGTCTAATATGGAAGTATCAGCCACCTTGTCTGTCCTCTGCTGTTCCCCAGCCTCACACAGTCTGAGGCGGAGCAACTCTCTCTCAGAAAATTCCCCTCAAACATTCTTTTCCTTCAATTCTCATTCCATTGGTAAATTAAGCAATTGGTCATTGCTCATTTTGACTAATTAACCCCTGTTTTCTCCACCTCCAGTTTCTTCCCCAACTTCACTGTCACCATCTGTCACCCTGAAAGCAGAGCCAAATTAATAAAACACAGATCAGATCACATGATGCTACTACTTAAACTCCTTCAATGCCCCCTTGCCCCCCACCACTGACTATAGGACAAAATCCAGATATCAGGGTGGTACTTAAATTTCTTGTAAGATCAATCTACTTTATAGTTCTATCTTCTACCAACTTTTAAAATCCATTCACAATTCAAACACACAGTCTTGGATAATATTTTTGGTTACATTCATTTCTTATTGTTGCCCCAAACTCCAAGGACTTCATATTCCCTTGCCCTTTTTATTTCAAATTGTTCCATCCAAGTAGAATTTCCTGCTTGAAATATTTGAATGTTTTCTCATCTTTCAAAGAACAATCAAATGCCTCATTCCAATATCACTCCACCTACACCCCAGTAGAGTTCATTTATGACACAATCATAATCTGTATTTATAATATATTATGGTCATTTGTGCATGTGTGTGTGTCCCCTCTGCTCATCACCAGAATCTGAGCTCCAGATTCCAAGCTTTGTGTAGGTTGGTTTTGTTTTGTTTGGCTTTTTATCCTTTTCTTTTTTTTTTCAGATTTTTAAAAAAATTCTATTAGTTAATATATAGTGCAATGTTGGTATCAGGAGTAGAACTCAGTGGTTCATCGCTTACATACAACAACTTTGATCTATCTTTGTATTTTTATTTCCAACTCAATGAAGTGTTCATAGCAGGTGGTCAATAAATATTGTTGAGGGGCGCCTGGGTGGCACAGCGGTTGAGCGTCTGCCTTCAGCTGAGGGCGTGATCCCAGCGTTGTGGGATCGAGCCCCACATCAGGCTCCTCCGCTATGAGCCTGCTTCTTCCTCTCCCACTCCCCCTGCTTGTGTTCCCTCTCTCGCTGGCTGTCTCTGTCGAATAAAGAAATAAAAAATCTTTTAAAATAAATAAATAAATAAATAAATATTGTTGAATGAATGAACAAACTAATGAACCACATTGGAGCAGAACTAGTAGTGAGGACACCCAAGACAACGCTGGGAAGAGATACCGTATTACATTAATTGCGTGATAGTTTAAACCAAGGCACATGGAGCAACAACAAAAAAGACTAAGGAGAGTGAAGAGATTTAAAATTCCCTAGGATGTTCAACTAAACAAAGATTCCATATGTATCAGTAGCTTGGCTTGGTAACGCGGGGATGGGTCAGAGAGAAAGCTAAATGAAAAGTGAACTGGTTTAATCCCACTTTTACTGTGACAGAATTATTTCTTTGAAAATCAGTTAAAAATTCACATAGTGACTGCTTCTTGCCTTTCGTATTGTTCTGCAACTAAATCACAGTTTCATGTTACCAATGCTCAAAAGTGCTCGCAAACCCAGCGGAAGGAACATTAAAGAAACCCATGTGTACGAGCAACACCCCTGAGATCCCAGGATCCAGCTCCTCCTGACAGGGCTCTACGTGCAGTTTTCTGTTTCTGGATGTTTGGTTCGACACCGAGCTCCTGTGTTTTTACAACAATTCAATTGTCACGTGGAATCTAAATCAAAGCGAGGACTGTGGAAAGGGCCTGTGGGACTAGCACGTTGCATTCCCTCCTCTGTCTTGGGATCTTTCCCATGAGACCCAGCTAATTTAATTTGCTTCTCCTCCCCCTCCCCACCCCAAAAAAGGCTGTAAAACAACTATTCCTTCAATCCAAAGCCAGAGCTCCTGGCAAGGGAGGGAAGACACTGGGAATACCGTGTTTGTAGAGATGGAGAGCTCTTTTACGAATATGCGTGCGGGGCTATCTGTTGCCCTGCATGTCGTAGGAATGATCCCAGTCAGAGATGAAGACTCAGGGTAAATCGAGTAGGTATTTCACGCCACACTTTCTGACTCTAGATCTTGGCTCTTACGTCTATAGTCATTTCACATGACCTGGGAACAAGAAAAGCTGACTTCCCTTTCAGACCTTGGTCTGTTTACCATGCTGAGTGACACCTGCATTCTGGTTGGTTTTCATTCCAGGGTAGCTCCAGTGTCCTACACATGTACCTTTTCTCTGTAACTCACCTCACCATTATTTCACTCCTTCCAGTTGGCAGATGATGTGATCTCGGACATTTTCACCGCCGTTGGCTCAGTGACGTCAGCCTTGCTGTTGACCCTCTTTCTGGTGGTGGTTGTCTCTGTGGTTGCATCCAACAAAAGGGCAACTCAGGGAACCTACAGCCCCAGCCGTCAGGAAAAGGAAGGCTCTCGAGTGGAAATGTGGAGCATGATGCCACCCCCTGCTGTGGAGAGGCTGATTTAGGAGCATTCCGTCTCCTTGAGAGAGAGATCCTCACACTGTGAACGTGGTGACTGCACCCCAGCGTCTTGCCGGCATACCTGGACTTGCCAATTCACAACTGGGCTTTCACTGAAACCGTGGGAAAGATTCCTTCGGCCACCTTAAAGACTTTCGTGGTTCAACCTGACATCATCGTTTTATTATTTTAGCCAATCAATCACAGGACAATGTTCTTGTGCTGGTAATTTCAGCCTCATAATTAGCAAAAATACCTCCCAGAGGACAGTGTCTTCTGAGAAAGACGCCGGTGCCGATCACTTAGCCTTTTGACCCCTGGCAACCCGGGGACAGCTTGCTTAGTTTGCCCATTAGCTGCCAACTGCATTTTTTTTATACAAAAACTACAAGATGAATTTCTCACTCTTCTTATCATGCGGTGAAAGGTTTTAGTTGTATACCTATGATGAGATACACACTTTTGCCCTTTAATCATGGACTCAAGAAAGCCATGGGAATGATCTATGTTTAAAAAGTGACCCAACATCAACTAATAAAAATGGAAATGTGGTTATTCTCCTTTCTGAGTATTTTTTTGTATTTTGTGATATCACATGTGACAAAAGTAGCCTCTAGTTGCATTTGAAGAAACTTCTTATGAATTAGGTCTTTTAACTACATCATGGCAAGCATTACATTTAAAGTGATTGCTTTCTTTTCTTTTCTTTTCTTTTTTAAGATTTTTATTTAGAGAGAGCATGCAAGGGAGAGAGCTGGAGCAGGGGAGCAGAAGGAGAGGGAGAAGTAGGCCCCACGCTGAGTGGGGAGCCTGACATGGGACTTGATCTCAGGGCCCTGGGATCATGACCTGAGCCGAAGGCAGACGCTTAACCAAGGGAGCCACCCAGGCGCCCCTAAAGTCATTGCTTTTTACAAGGGGTGGCTTATTGTCAACATACTTTCCTAGACAGAAAACAAGATAAAAGGAAAACTCAAATTCTCAAATCTAAAAGACCAGGCTCTTTCCTTCCAGCTGTTCTTTGAGAAGTCAGAGTCAGTGTCAGTGACATTGTCTAAAGAAAGAACCCCAAAGTGAGGTGTATGCATTTTAAGGTATACGTGTGTAGGGGCACCCGGGTGGCTCAGCCGTTAAGCATCTGCCTTCGGCTCAGGTCATGATCCTCAGGTCCTGGGATCGAGCCCCGCATCGGGCTCCCTGCTTGGCAGGAAGCCTGCTTCTCCCTCTCACACTCCCCTTGCTTGTGTTCCCTCTCTCTCTGTCTCTATCAAATAAATAAATAAAATCTTAAAAAAAAAAAGGTATACATGTGTAAGACTATCTGTGGGGTACAGAGAGAAAATACTAGGTCTTTTGTATATATTTATTTCCCCAAAGATTTGGTTTGAATTTTATATATGTTTTGAAATTAAAACATTGAAGTAACATATAAATAAAAGTTTATAATATGTAGTAAAATAGCACATAAATAAAAGTTTAAAATATATATGTGTGTGTGTGTGTGTATATACATATACATACTTGGGATATATGCTTAAAAATTTTAATGACATGAATTTTAAAACCTGCTTTAGAGCAATCCATCTTCCTCACCTCCTGAAGGACATCACTGCAGAAATTGTCCGTCTCTCTTCCACGTCATCGGTTTCCGCTCTGTGCTGGACCATCACTATAGCACCAGACATGCTGTCATATTTCCTATGATGTAAAATTCTCTCCTTTTGCCCACTTTAGTTACCGTCCGTTTCCTCCCCATCCCTTCAGCAAAACATCCCCCAAAGAGTTTTCTATACTCTCTGCCTCTCCTTCTTTTCCCCTCCTTCTGTCTTGAACTCAAAATAACCTGGCTTTTCTCTGCACTCCACTCCATGAAATAGCTCGTGTCAGGGTCACTGATGACCTCCACGTTGCCAAACACAGCGGTCAGTCCTCAGTCCTCAGCTAACCTAACCTCCCAGCAGCTTTTGAAACAATTATCACTCCTGTCTTCAAATACTTTCCACCCAATGAGACACCATTTCATCTTGATTTTCCCCGTACATCCCTGTCCAGATTCTCTCCATCTCTCCATCTTTCCCTTCACCTCCTTAACCTCTGCTCTTTTTCCCCTACTGATTATCACAGCTTGTCAAATCATATACATTTTTGCTCTCTATTTCCCCTGAGTAGAATTTAAGTTACATGAAGACAAGAACTTCTTTTCTTTCACTGCAATATACCCCAGCTAGAACAGGCCTAAAACACAAAAAAATTTTCTGCATAAATGAACAAATAATGAATGTTGTGCACATTTGTAACCCGCTACCAGCAAATCCCAGAGTGCCCAAGATTGGTGTGGACTGTCACTGGATGCTGCTCTGGTGGCTAAACTATCATAGCCTTATAGCTTGATGTTTTATCTCCCGAGTTCACTCCTTTTCTAATATAGCTTTAAGTATTAGCTCCTTCAGGAGGTGGATGTCCCAGGGCTCCTGGGTGGCTCAGTTGGTTAAGCGTCTGCCTTCAGCACAGGTCGTGATCCCAGGGTTCTGGGGTCGGCCACACTGGGCTCCCTGCTCAGCGGGAAGTCTGCTTCTCACTCTGCCCTTCCATCCTGCTCTGTTCTCTCTTGCCATCTCTCTCAAATAAATAAACTCTTGAGGAAAAAAAAAGATGGATGTCTCTGGGTGTCCACATGTAGAGTATGCCATGAGACATTGTCTTTACTCATATCCCACTAGAGTCACAACTTCTTTTTTTTAAGATTTTATTTATCTATTTGAGAGAGAGGGTGCACAGGCAGGTACATGAATGGCGGGAAGGGGGTGCAGAGGGAGGGGGAGAAACAGACTCACTGCTGGGCGTGAAGCCCAACATGGGGTTCAGTCCCAGACCCCCAAGATCATGACCTGAGCTGAAGTCAGATACTTTAACCAACTGAGCCACTCAGGTGCCCCGAGTCACAACTTCTTAATACAGGTTTACGTGGAAAAGACAAAAAGAGCTCTTGCTTAGAGGAAAAAAATAAGTAGTTGAGTTTAAAAAACAACAAACTAAAAGAAATCAGAGTAGAAGTTGGTCCTATTGGGATTTGCACAGGATAGATGAAAAAGATTACGGTCAGTGGCGATACCTTAAGTTTAAAAAAAAGATGTCTAATTAATCTGGCTATTCACCCTCTTACAGTGACCAACTTCGGGATTTGGGTAGAAAAACATGTTCAA
Source organism: Ursus maritimus (assembly GCF_017311325.1). Lineage (NCBI taxonomy): Eukaryota > Metazoa > Chordata > Mammalia > Carnivora > Ursidae > Ursus > Ursus maritimus. The sequence goes on from NW_024424452.1 coordinate 97,640,384, forward strand.
ATATATGCACAAATGAATGCATGCAGGCATGAATAAATGCATGGTTCCATGTGGACACTCCAAATACATAATGAGGTCGTGTACAGGCTGGGCCTACAAGCCAAATCTCTACATCTTTGAACAAACTAAATGGACAATATCTTATGCAGGAATGCTTCAAAATTTGCCCCATGGAGTATTTATTCTGAACCGTCTTTATAAAGATAAAACTCACCTTAAGTAGAAAAATCTAGTATCTGCATCACTGGTGTTGGTGCGACTCTCACTTCACACATATTTTTGCAATTTGTGTTAGCTTGGTTTCAAAGATGGCGGAAGCCATTTCTCTTGTGCGCCTTTGCATTGTGACATTGCCAGCCCTCCCATCAAGAGGTGGTCGGTTTGCCTTCCCCTTGACTCAAGGCTGGCCTGTGATCTGTTTTACCAAGAGAATGTCACAGAAATGATGCTAGGTGCCAGAGGCTTGCAGGGCTTTTTTTGTTTTTTTCTCCTCTCTTGGATGAAACGAAAATTCCATGTGGAGAGAGAGGCCCAGCCGTGCCAGCCATCCTGGCTGATCCCACTTCCAGCCACCCTGCTGCAAGTGGCCCACGTGCGACCAGCAAAGGAAAAACCTAATCAATCCACAGAGAGAAATAATAAATCATTGTTTGAAGCCACGGAGGTTCGGGGCGGTTGGTTATGCAGCAATCCATTCCAGAGACACAATCATTCACACTGAGGAGGCAGACATAGGACTAGGGCAATATACAGGACTTCTCTGATTCTGCTTTGTTTCCAAAACTGTTGCCCTGGGAACAAGTGGACGGTGCAGGACTCATCTGCATTATAATAATTTGTACATTATTAATAAAAGATGGCCGATGGGTGCCTGATTTCTCTCCGAGGGGAAAATCAGGTGAGGATCCATTACATCCAAGCACAGCTCTGGGTGGCGCCGAGGGTCACGGTCCCTCCAGGGCGGCTGTTGGCAGGCTTTGGGGCAGGGGTGCAAAGCGGACACAGCCGTCGTCCTTCCTGCCCTGGGTGAACCCTGGCTGAGGGCAGCCGATGGAAAAAGCACATCTGGTGTGTGTCTACAGGGAGTGACGGGAAGGCTCCTTCAAGGGGCCTGTCACACGGCTCCTGTAGTCACAGTGAGCGCAAAGAGAAGCAGGAAATGACAAACGACTGTAACTTCAATCAGCTGTCAAATCTGCCCCCTATTTTACTTCCTTGAATTACCACTGCTTAACAGGCCCTCCCTGGCCCCGGGTAGCCGTGATTACGGTGATTACCAATTAGTATTAGCGCCAGTAACTGCCAGTAATCGTCGAGGTGGGACTGGAAAGCACCATTCTAACGATAATTTTGATTATTATAATGATAATGAGGGATCCTACAGGGAGCTCAGCTAAGGGCCAGGGCGGTATTTACCTTGCTACACCCGCATCGTGTCTCATTTAAAAACCTTAGAACAGGGGCGCCTGGGTGGCACAGCGGTTAAGCGTCTGCCTTCGGCTCTGGGCGTGATCCTGGCGTTATGGGATCGAGCCCCACATCAGGCTCTTCTGCTATGAGCCTGCTTCTTCCTCTCCCACTCCCCCTGCTTGTGTTCCCTCTCTCGCTGGCTGTCTCTATCTCTGTCAAATAAATAAATAAAGTCTTTAAAAAAAAAAACAAAACCTTAGAACAGCTCTTTGAAAGAGGAACTTTTATCCTCATTTTAAGAGCCTCTGGAGACAAAGAAACACACACAGTTTCAACTTCTGATCTGCCCATCGAGGTGACATGCACATCGCCTGAAAAATGGGAATCCTACTAACATCTCCCGGGCATACTTTACTTCCTAGTGTCAGACGCTCAGCGACGAGTGGGCGCACGATGTCTAGCTGATTACTACTCGGGTCAGGCCGGCCGGCCGCAGTTCCTCCCACCTTCTACTCTGCTAAACAAACCACGTGGGGAACCAGTCTTCTTACCCTCCTTAACATCCATCCTCTGATGTATTTGTAAAATATGCAGGCTTTGTGCAGAGAAAGATGATTTTTCCACGTTCATTCCCACACCTCAGAATCGCTCTGGGATGGCTCTCCCACCCGAGCGAAGAAATCACTTCATCTAGAAGACTGATGTGAATTGTACGTACTGCTTGTATGTTCTCAATAAAAAGTCGGAAAATAAATCAAAAGGTCTCAGGTCTCTCAGTCTCCCAAACAACTGACAATAAGAGTAATTTTTTTTTTAAAGTTTTGCTTTACAGAAATAACCCCCCCCCCCGCCCCCCAGCTTCTAGGGACTACTCCTTATACCTCTTGTTCAGGAGCCACAATCATCTACAATCATCAAGAGCAAGACTGGCCCACGTATTTTAAGGTAAACCATCCTTTTAATGATTAGCTACCCAACTTCACCTGGTTTCGTGCTCTGCAGGGGTATGATTCAAACCATGAAACTTTCCTTAATTCTGGAGTGAATATGACCTTTCACATTTCAATCTGCTTCCAGCAAAAGTGCAACTGTATTGCTGTGCATTGCATCGAAGAGTGATGACAAAAATGCATGTTTCCAATTTAAGCCCATTCTTCTGTGAATTGGTGCCCAGGCTTCACCTTACATGGTTCCAGAAACCTGGGAACAACATCCACCAAATGTATGTGGCAGTACTGGCCTAAGGACAGCTGCTTTAAGAACCAGTCCCAGAGTCTCCTAATATGTTGGGTGACCAACGTCCCCTTGAAAACCGCTCGCAAATCCACATCTTCCAGCTCTAAGTGAGCACCTCTTGGAGGCGCTATTTTTTCAGCTTGAGGCTTTAAAATCAGAGCTCACTCAGGGTTGATCCGAAGCAAACCCTGAGGGGAAACAAGTGTCTGTGTTGTTAAAAGTCCCCAAAGTATAGGTGCTCCAGAAATGTGTTGCAACTCTGCCCTTCCTGTCATGGGTTTGGGTATGTCAATTCATATGTTAATTCGTTCAGTAACATGCTCTCCATCCAAAAACCTTTTCCTGCTACAAGATAATGTCCAGATTAGCTTTCCCTAACAGAGATAATTCAGAATACTTACTTTACCAGGTCATGCCTGCTTTTCTAAGAAAGAAAAAGAAAGAGAGAGAGACAGGGAGAGAGAGAGGAGGAAGGAAGGAAGGAAGGAAGGAAGGAAGGAAGGAAGGAAGGAAGGAAGGAAGGTGGGAAGGA